>NW_027115316.1:0-3698 GCF_000696795.3 Halyomorpha halys | reverse complement strand
TCTAACCACTTAAACCCCCTAGTTTCCAATCTTGCATCCTTTTCCATTCCTGACAATCCTTCGAGGCGCCTGAAAAGAAGATGGCCACGAGACCAACTAAGGTAAAATGTCATTAGAGTGCTACCAATGGGTAGTTTCTGTACACGCCTGTAACACTCCAACTTAACTTAGAACAGATTTACTAAATTTATTATAATGTACAGTAGTAAATAGCAATAAATAAATATTTAAAAAAAACATACTACAGGTTTCGTGAATACCACTATTATAGAATAACTAGTTGTACTAAATTAATATTAATTTAATTTTAATCTAAACAATTGTTTTATTTTTGTTGTTTTTGTTTTATTATAAATTGATTGATAAACTGTGCTATTTCCATTCCAACATAAGCAGTAAAGCCACAATTATGATAGACTAGATCTAAACTATCAAAATAATCGATAGATTAAAGTTGAATGGTTGTAGTGCAATATTGCAGTTTGTTATCAATGATACTAGTTTATTACTTACACGGTCTGGATTCGACTATCCATATTCCATGAATATGACGGATTGTCTCGGATGAGGATAAATCTTTCAGTAATTTTATTAAATAAACAAAAAAAAACATTCAAATTAAATTGAATTTTACACCACATGGAATTCATTAACAAGTATCTCAAAGTATGAATAAAACATTACGATAAAATAAATGTAATGATGGCCCAGTTTCTTGGAATATGAAAAATGAAAAAAAATCTTTTCTACTTTTGGGCGCCAATTTATAGTTTTTAAGAGAAAGCGGATTAATCATAAAAAAGAGACATAAATATGAATAAAATGCGTGAAAGAAATACAAAAAAAACTCTAATCATTTTAAAGAAATTATGATCGTCATTAATTAGCAGCTGAAAAAAGGGGCAATATATATTTGGATGATGAGGTAAAGATATTCCATATAGAGTTTCTCATAGTTGAGAGAAATAAGTGTCTCTCCTAAACGTTTAGGGTATCTTCAACCATCTTCAGGTAATCTAATCCATTTAATTACCCTATTATGTTTTCACATTATACTAACTACTTCTATGCACAGTTAAAATGTTCAGACAATGTTATATGACTTATAATAATGTCTATTCATGTCATATATTAAAATTTTGTCATAAATGATAATAGTGTATATACTTTAACGGTTTTATTTTTAAACATTTTCATATATTTATGCTATCTTATGTCTCATCGCTCTTTAGAAATACGATTCAATTTACCTTATGAATTTATGAATTCAGTGATCAGGGAGAAAAAAAAAGAAGTAAGCTTACTCAGGTGGGTGAATGATTATGCTGAATGACTAAAGGCCTTGTATCTTCTTCAACCCATACAACTCCCTGGAATTAGATCAATTATCGATTTGTTGACAGGTAAATATGTCATATGTTTTTGAAGTACACTTTCGATAAAGAAGAATTCCCTAGTCTAGAACAATTTAAAAAAACTCTTATCAATAATGAAAACAGTAAATTGTTTATCTAATGAAACGATTTGCAGTAGCTGACGTCTGGGTTGCAAAGCCAGCCGAAGTTCATTCCTGTTAATTGTTTCTCTCCTCAAATTCTTCATTAAAACCTTACTTGTAAAACCAGAGAATGGTGCCCGAAAAGCAGGGGTAACCTATCGGGAGATCACGTGCTCAGCTAATCTGGTCAGGTAGTGAGGAGATATTCTGAGACAACGTTAGTTGGAGAAGTCTAATTAAAGTCGTGCAATAACAAGGTAGTGCTGATCCCACAACCACGAGGACTCTGTCTAATGAACACGGACCGACAAATAGTTTCTGTTTTTCTCATGTTTTCTCTACTCTGCATTGTACCTAAATAAAACAGCTTCAGTACATTTAAGCTGACAATAAATGTTAGCTCAATAGAGTCCATATTGAAAAAGGTACGAATTGAACAATAAATAAATTGCCTTTTTCTTTGTTTGTATTAAAAAGGAAGTGTTATTTCAGTTCACAATATACAAGTAGCTATCATGTTCCTGAATATCTCCGTAATTATTTTAAGAAGGATATCCATTAATTCAGCTTTTCAAGATTTTTTCCTCCTTATTATGTAATATTACAAAGTGCCATATACTTTCAGACATTGGCAATATAGATCAGAGAGCACTTTTTAACTAAAGTTACACATATATAAATAAAGTAATAGAAAAATGATAAATGGGGAAACAAATTTAAATTAAAGTAAAATTATTTCATAAGCACATTCATTCCGATTTAAAATATTTGCATTCAGCCTGGCAAACTCCGATGGAGCTTGTGAACTCAAATTAAGGTAAAAGTAGGATCTCTGGGCTTCTCTTTACAGCGTTACTCGAATTAAAAGCCGGTGGAGGCAAGATGCAGACGCTCAGGTCTCTGGGCTACTGCCGTATCAACCTTGGGGTAAAATTGTAGCATCAATCAAATGCTATAAGGATTGTGCTAAGAAATTATAAGGATAAATAAATTTCTCATGAAATGTGGAGAATTTGGAAAGAATGCATTGAAGTATTGACTATTGTTCCAAGGACTTTGAATTAAAAGTATTGAAAGCGTTTGATGTAAGAAATTTTAGCTGACTTCTACAGTTCTACTACATATTAATTTCTTCTGGTTAAACTCAACTATTTTTGAAAACTTATCACCTGAGATTTATTCACAACAAGTACCTAAATATAGTATGTTGCGTATCTAACGTAATGAAAACTTTCTGTACGATTAGATTTCAAAATTTGTAATTTGTTATATTCATATTTATACGCTGTTAGAATAGCAGAGCATTGTGGTACAGTATGTGATTGCCTAGGAAAATAGGTGTTGCCTAACACCAAATGTAGGGGTACAGGTTAGCTGATAGATTTGGCAACACTAATCCCCTCACTTTCTGAAGCTATCTGCCTTCGCAGACAAAAAGAGTTACGATTCATATTCTATGCTCCTTGCGTCATATTTTATGTTCCTCTAACTTTTTATACTTCATTACAAAAAATAAATAATCTTATTACCATATCTTACGGTAAAATGAGTATAAAAAATGATTAATAACGATAATATTGCTGATCTAGAGTGTACTCCTGTCAATATTCTAGTTAATAATTAAAACATGAAGTGATTTGAAGGCAGTAAAAATGTAACAGGTAAAAACATTTGAAAAAAGTAAACCAGTCACTATGACTGAATATAATTTATCAAACATTTTCATAATAAAGAAGTTTCACTGATTAAATTGATGCGAAAATTTCAAAACTAATATTTTTGTATGGTCTGCGTTCCTACTAAACAGGGTGGTTTACCGCTAATATAAGTTACAGAAAATAATTACTATGATAAAAAAGAGAGAAGCTTTAGTGAAAAAACTATAATCAGTAAAACATAGATTTAATAATGAACCTTTATTCTAAAACAATAGGGTCCATTTAAAAAAAAAGATTCGTAAAATCAGGAAGTGCAGGAACGAGATTTAATAAAACATATTTCCTCAAATACCGAACGTTGTTGAAAATTAACTTTACATATTCTTGAATTAATTTAATAGGTTATGCAAATGAACCAAATTTAATCAATAGAGTTTTAAAAGAAATTGTTTTAATAAAACACTTATGAAATAATCAAAAAATGTAGATACAGGGGGAGGGAGGGAGGGGAGAGAGAGAGGGAGAGGGAGAGGGAGAGGGAG
>NW_027115315.1:0-1150 GCF_000696795.3 Halyomorpha halys | reverse complement strand
GATTCTTCTTAAAGCTCAATTATACCTTCAAAAGTGGCTAGCAATATATTTCAGTCTGACCATGACAGTATCTAAAAAATCTGAATATAGGAGATAAATATCTACAATGAAGATTGAAAAAGAGGGGTTTAGATTTGAACGATATTATAACATTATGTAGTTAAATAAAGCCTATCCATGTGCTGATAATCGGATACCGAAAATTTGATATTATTAAAATTCCTATGTAAAACGTAAAATATAGCAAGATAGTCTGGGTGGCGGTCAATAAAGGTATAGAATGATTTCACCGTACTTTGCAGGGCTTCGTCAGGGCTGGTGAATAAAGGTTTAATACTGATCTAAAAGTAAGTCATAGTTTAAACCTTTATTCACCAGCCCTGGCGAAGCCCTGTAACGTTTCGTGCAAGCCTTACGAAACCTTATTACCATTAAATAGTTTTTTTTTTAATATTCTGTAACTTTATTGACTGCCATCCTGACTGTCTTCCTACAGTCTGGTTCATACGGTCAACTATCTTCATCCGACATAAAATAAAAACGTAAAATGTGAGGCCGTTGTAAGCTAGGGAGTTAAGGCATCACCTTAACAACCTTGTAACTGCAACGACGCTATTTGTGATTTTTTTCCGATCCCTCCAAAAAAGAAAATAGGAAATGAATTAGTAAATTTCATTACTTATGTGTTACATAAATCAAATTAAATTCAACCTTTTTCTACCGTTGGGACTTGAAGGTATACAGTGAAATATTAAGCTGAGGTTTGATGTGTCCATTTTGTGAGAATTCTACTAAAATATTTGGAGCGGCCTCCGCGTAATGTTTGAGGAAAGAAGAACAAATAAAAACAATTAGTAATTAAGGATAAAAGATAATTAGTAAATTATAATAATAGTGAGAAGTCGAAAATTTTAGGGGAGGGGGAGAGGAAGAAAGGAGAAGAAAGGAGTTCAGGTAGGGTGATGTTTATGGGGTTTTAGGGCCCTTCCTTCCTTAAGCAGGGAGGCTGTCTAAAACCTTGACGTGTTGTATTATTTCTAGTTGTTGTTCGTTATGGGTGTGAGTCAGGTTACGTCTCTTTTATGATATTCCTCTGCAGAACTTCTGTAGTATGCTGTTCTTGTATTGTTGTAGTGATTTCAGGACTGTT
>NW_027115314.1:0-5576 GCF_000696795.3 Halyomorpha halys | reverse complement strand
CCTATCATGCATCCTGATAGAGCAGTTTCTCTTTGTTATTGTCGATCTTCCTGCATCATCATCTCGAAAGCTTGGTACAGATGAGCAATCGGATTAGTTTCAGTTGCCTGTTCACGTTATTGAGGGAATAAGAACCCAATGATAAGTGAAATGAGCAATTTACAGAATCATTCCATCTTATACCTTAACTATATCTAGTTAAAAAAATAAAATAATATAATCTATATCGATGAAGTGGGAGCGCGGTAGCCAAAGAGTAAAGCGCGTGGCTACTAACTCTAAAGACCCGAGTTTGAATCCGGCTGGGCAGAAAATTGTTTTCTGTCACACTGTAACCGTGAGTCAACTCCTGTGGGTATTTGGAGCCTTCCTGTAGTTCATCCAGCCGCTTAAATTGGGTAAAAATCTGTCGGTCGAGCGTGATTCTGACCAAACACGTCCTTGCACAACCGTTGGTCTAGTAACAGTACTTCTTTACAAAGTACTGAACCCCTGACTCTTAATGGGTTGTAGCGGTACAGATATCGATTTAGTAATGAAGGAAAGCTAGGTCTACAGTATAATAAGTGGAGACTGGATTTTCGTGCATCCTGTCGCATTTTATGTCCCCTTTCTTCAAATTCAGCCAAATCTCGACAAAAATTCGAATCATTTTTTATTTATGTATATTTCTTGGCCCAGACTCTACAATAAATATGCTTATTACACAAATAGAAATAAAATAACATTTTATTTTTATTTATTTGTTTGAATATGCAATTTTAATACTATTGTGACAAAAGAAATACTTTGAAGTTATAACATGTTTTTGTGAGTCAATTCTAGAGTAGCGTTTCCCGAACATTTTTTCTCTATCGCACCATTATTAGACTAAAAACATTTCGCGATACCCATGTTAGCCCACCAAAATTTCGTGCCACTCTTGCTGAGTTAAAAAAAAAAAATGTCGCTAAAATTGTTGTTAGAGCGGTTGATCATGTAGGAAAATAAGAAAAACACCACAAAGTAAATTTGCTATTAAAATTTTAATATTTTTTTTATTTGTACCTAGTACCCGTGGAAAAGGCATGGGATCCCACTATGGGGACCTCTGGTCTAGAGGGCGAAAAGATAAGCACATCTCAGACCGATGACGACATGGGGTAAAGCAACCAAAACAGGCAAAGGTTAAAAAGAAATGGATTAGTATCTATTGTGCCATAGAGCGAAACAATGGCAAGGCCTTCATAGATAAAGGGCCACAATTAACAAATTCTGGGTCAGTTGGCAGTGCCCTAATTAATCTGTAATTAATGTAACACCGTTAAGCACAATCGTAAACATATTTTCTTAACATTACAACTGAATCGTGAGTCAAATAATTATTCATATAAAATAATTATAAAAAATGGTAGAGTTTTAGACATTTACTACATAATTATAGTCATCAGTTTAGTAACATTCACCGTCAAAAAATCAAACTGCTTTCCTAATATTAATTAACTAATTGAAACCAAAGTTATCCATATTATGGCAAGTAAAAGCATACATGTGCATTAACCGAAGATTATTTGTTTTTTATATAAAAGAATTTATTTCATTGACGTTAGTATGAACAAAAATTATTAGAGCAATACCCTCATATAATTAATTTCATTTATGACATTCCGGTAAAAAATTAACTGACAAAAACCCGACAAACTTTAAGATTTTTACAATATAAGCTTAGTTCGCTTATATTAATATCTGTTTTTCAACAATTTATTTTCAACGATGGTTATTAAAGGATTTGTAAGGCAAGGGGGGCAAAATATTTAATTCTGAATGCTTCGTTATTCTTGTGTAATATGAATTGTTGTTTACAATTCTTAGGAATTTTTGGATTACTCGTTTTTTTAAATTGGATAAATTAGCCAACAGAACAGGCATAAGTCACAATAGGTCCTAGTTTTGATTTGTAGAGTATCAATTTAATTCTTGGTAATAGTGTCGACTTTTAAAAAAATGTAGAAACATTTTTAAATTATTTTCCTTGAATGTTCTAATTTAAAATTTAAATGGTTTGATTGACTAATTTGTTATTGTCTAACGTGACACCTGAACATTTTACGGATTTTTTGACAGAAAAATCATTTAAAACAATATTCGAGGAGATTATAAGTGAAAATTATGTTTGTTTTTTTTTAAATTTACATTACTTCTGGATATAAACAACGACATAAAAATAAAAAATTAAAAATCCAATTATTATAAATGAACTTCTAGGCATGGAAAAACATAGAATTAAATATATAATATAAGCTATAGTTGTTAATAGAACTATAATATAGAGTCTTTTAAAAACTTGAATAAAATAGGCAATACTCTATGAGTAATTGGCTATAAACCTAAAAATATTACGTGGCTATTTTGAAAAATTAACTATATTAGGTCAATACACCCCCAGGGAGTTGTAAATTTCTTCAGAATCCCATCAAAATCAATCATTTTACAATTATTTCTAAATTAACTTTTGATTTTACTAGACTATTTTTTTTTTGTTTAAATATTGCTAGAAAATGTAATAACTTAGAGAATTTTTCGACATCAAATATTTTAGTACAAGGTTATATAGTACTAAAATCGGAACAGTTTTTAAAAATAGGTTTATGAGGTAAACTACAATCTTGATACAAGGCTATTTCATTGTTCAATGAGCTACGAATTTTCTTTACTGAGCTTTTCCAAAGACTTTGTGTAACGAACATGTCCTAAAATATGATTGCACAATGTCCAATAGCTCTAAAGCGCAACCCCAACCACAGGTTAGGTTCATGTGCGAGTTCGCCGTCGTACTGCCACGTGAAGACCAAAGAACCAAAACAAGGGAATTCTCAAATATCTTGAATCAACAATTGGAATACAGAACGAAATGCTCTGTAGGCCCCGGGCATGGCACTTCTTCTTCTGCAATCGGGACTTCTTTTTTAACTTCAACTGCACCATTCCTCTTGTTCCGGGTCCAGTTACTTAACGGTTACTTACTCTTTGCACCTTTTTGTTTCTAATACTTCTAACCGTTTGTTGTTCCTTTGTCAAAGGATAAATAACTTCGGTGTCAAGCAATTCCAGGCAATGAGATTCATATAATTTTTATTTTTTTTTATTAGTTCAGAAAACTATACGGGAAAACCCAGTACACTGATTTACCCCCATAACTTCTACAATTTTTAATTTGATTTTCGCTGGGTCATAACGGTGAGATCTGTGCTATCTGTTAAGGATTTTTGATTTTCTAACCTTTTTCTGCTCTTACAACCTTTTCTCCAATTTAGCTAACTCTGGAATTTCAACCTGAAAGGAGTACTTTAAAGTATTCTGATATTAAATAAGATTTTAAGACTTAAAGGACCGTTTTTATTACCGACGCGTCCTAAAGGCATAAATCGCCAAAGCTCGTGAACAATGAACAGTTTTTTACGGTTTTAGGCGATTTGCGTGCAACGATGCAGAAAATGTAAAAACCCTAAAGGGCCAAATAGTTTCAGAATTCAATTTCTCGTAATTAATGGTAGTTATAATTTAGGTAATTCTAAGATGAGTCTTCATCATCATAAAAGCTGTATTAGCTGGTCGAGGAAATTCAAATTGTGATGAAGAATTTTTATGACCAATTGAATTCTAAAACGATAACAATTAAAATTAGTTACAAGTCTTCGAGGTAATCAATCTATTGATAAAACGATTTATTTATTTACTTTTTTTTGTGCCAGAAACTGCTGAGCACATAATTGTTGTTTGTACCGCATTTGAGGCACAAAGGGTGTCACATCTGCTTAGGGAAACTGGATTCTATGTTCTCACGGAGAAAGATTTCCCTCTGCTGGTAGCTGAACATAACTACCCGTATAACGAAATTTTTTGTACGAATGGAAAATTTCAGTGGGACCTGCCCACTTTAACCTGTGGTTTAATGGAATAGTTCCTGGAAGACAACCAGGCACAAGAGGAGTAGAAGAAGATAGGAAAAAACAACAAACAATGAGAAAAAAATTGTTAAACTTGCAGCCATTGTTAATCTAACTGCAGCTGCATGCCTTTATTACCTATAGAGCAGGGTATGGCGGAATATATAAATAAATATAAAAATATTTTGTCCTATACGATTTTTTTTTGTTTTCCGAACTGTTTAAGTGTGTCGAAATCCACAAAGATTTATTTTTGTTTTTCCGAACTGTTTAAGTGTGTCGAAATCCACAATGATTTTTTTTTTTTTTTGGCGATTTATGCCTTCAGGATGCGTTGGATCAAAAATGTCCTCGAAATGAATTTGTACTAAATGAAATTTATAACAAGAATAAAAAAAAAATTAAATAAATAAATACTCCGTTTTATTGGAAATTAAAAAGTTAGGTGCGCTAGATAAGAACAATACGAAGTTTACAAAATTAACAATAAACTCAAAAAAAAATATATATATATATGTACCACTGTTATGAAACAGCCAAAATCAAATCAGAATTCCAAAAACTGTAGATATCAAAGGGAGTGAGAATCCATTGTCTAGTGAGACACCCTGCATATTTAGAAAAAAAAACGAAAAGAAAGAAAAAAGGTGAATGGCATAAGAAAAGCTTTAAGCACAGCCCTTCCGGCAACCGGGTTAAGCTGTCTGGTAAGATCGGTCTTAGATTTGATATGCCTCAACTAACGTTACATAATTATACCGTCTAAATCAGGTTCGTCTTACGAGGAAGTAGTTCATTAATCGACACGGAAACTCAACTTGCAAATTAGTAATCGCATATTACCTTTCGATCAGGGGGAAAAAATCACGGCCCAATTTGAAATAACTGGAAAAAAAATAAATAGACGTTTTATGTTACTAAACAAAATGAAAGTTACAAACAACTACTCCTAACTCAAGCATGTTAAATCTGAACATTACCAGGTAAATTGAAGAAAATACAACAGTACATGAACGTTAATAACTCTAAAATTACTAATAAAACGAAGGACATTAAATAACTAAACAAGAGAGAGCTTTTTGTAAAGAAAAACGAATAGGCAATTTCTAAAATGCTGAGTGGAGAAGATTGAACAAACGCCGTTGTGACATAAGAATAAAGTTAAAGAACTCTAAACATTTATTATTAAAATCACATGAGCAGGAATATTGCACTTAAATAAAATTAGATATTACACAACATAAACCTATTTAATTTTATTTGTTTATTTTTATGATAATTTTTACAAAAATGATAGAATTTTGTATTGCAACGAAGGAGATAGAGATGCATTTTATATCCGTTTCAAACCCCTAGAACAAAATTTTGGAGGTTTTTATACACACGCACAAATAGTTCACTATATATTGAAAATATACTTAAGTAACAGTGCAGATTGTTCAAACGAAATTAGTTTCCAAGCAAAAATAGGAATAATCATAATACTCATCAAACAGACAATTATAGCGAGCAGGTTGGTCAATGTACAACAATCTCACAAGAGGAGATCATGACACAATAAAAAGGCCATCCTTCTAGTAGGGATGGGATATCGATATCGATATTATCGAAATATCGATATTTTGTCTCCGATATCCGATATTTTGATAT
>NW_027115313.1:0-1250 GCF_000696795.3 Halyomorpha halys | reverse complement strand
CAATTAGTAGAACTCTAAAAACATTTTACAATATAAGGTCACGAGGCCATCTTCTTTTCAGGCACCTTAGAGAATTGTCAGGAATGGAAGAGGAAGCAAGGTTAGAAACTAGTGGGTTTGGGTGGTTAGGGAGTTTATAATGGAATGATTGATATCTGGTTCCGGCTAGATCGGTTACAAATGGAACATTAAGGTCTTTATGGATGGTTTTATTTGTAGCAAAGTAAGGAGCATTGAGAATTTTATGAAGGATTTTGGATTTTATGGATTGAATACGAGAGGAATTCGAAGGTTTAGTGGAGCCCCAAAGCTCAACTCCATATGCCCAGATTGGCCTTATTACAGTCATGTAGATCAATCTTTTGTAATGAGTGAGAAGTTTAGACCGTTCGTCTAGTAAGTGCTGTAATAGTCGGAATCGACTTTTCAGTCTGGTGTGAGGATTCCAGGTAAATCGTTTGTCCAGGTGTAGTCCAAGGTAGCGGATCTAATGTAATCCTCCAATTTCGGCACCATTCTTCGAGAGTTGTGAAATGTGACTGAAGAGTTTGGGATACAATCAAAGGGTTATTAACAGCGAGCACACGTGGTAAGGATAATGGTAGGAGTTGTTGGGATGTCAGTTGTATAGACGGTGTAGAGGATGGGACCGAGGATACTACCCTGAGGAACACCAGCGAATTGAAAATATAGGGATGAAAAGGAACCATTATGGTTTAGTTGGAACCATCTATCAGTAAGAAAGAAACGGATGATGAGGAAGTAAGTAGGTGCTAGGAATTTACGGAGTTTGTAAAGCAGTCCCGGGTGCCAGACTCGATCAAAAGCCTGGTTCTGATATACAAAAAATGTTTCTTGGGCTGCAGAGTGCCCAAGTTTGAACTCATCGCAACAAATCGCATGTTTCCAAAATCACATTTGATGGCAGATTAAACAATTTGTAATCAACTGGAAGAATATTGTATATTTTTAAAAAAGTTGATTAATAACGGCTCATTATTTGTGAACGTAAACAACAAAAGTCCAATAATCCCACTTTGAATTTCTGATATAATAAAAATGGTCATTTCATATGAATTTACCCAATTCATACCGAAAGTCACTTCTATCGAATAACGGGAATTTTAACATCTGAGCGGTTATTGGCTATGTGACGAAAAACCTTTTTTGATGTATTACAGGATCAGTAAAGAACAATTCTATTCTACTTTAATTATAAATATTTTCGAAATATAGGGGAAGAAAAGTGT
>NW_027115312.1:3184-4505 GCF_000696795.3 Halyomorpha halys | reverse complement strand
TTTATTCATTCAAGGTTATTATTATCGATTATAATTATTTATAGGGCAAACATAGCTTTATGGATTGGCACAATTGCGCAATCGTACGAATTATCTTTTGTGTCCCGATGCTTCAACTTATTTACAAATTATAAATATTTCTTGTGATTTGGAATCCCAACCTATACCATGGGTTTCATAATTAAAAAATGCATGAGGAGTAACTTAATAAGTGTAATGTGAAAATTAACATTCACAACATTAAAATTCAGTGCTTAACTGGAGTTTTAAGACGGTACAGACTCGGCAGACTTCTTTATTATAGGAGTAGTGGCCAAACAACGCAGAACATTTTTCTTGTTTCTCTAGTTAAAACTATCATCTTCGTTAAGTATTTAGGAAATCGATCGGGCTTGCATAGAATTTGTTAGTAATGTCGCCCTTTACAGAAAATACAGATTTCAGATCTGGAGTGCGTGACTACACCCAGTGTAGTACAAGAGCCAGGAAGAAAAACAGGCGGTTATTTCATCCCTATTTTCGATTACTTCAATAACAACTATGTATAATTACTAGACAAAATTATGAGTCTGCCAAGAAAAGGAAGGGGAGATAAAAAAATTGAGGTTATTTCTAAACGTTATAAAAAATTACTTTTCATTCGGATCTCTATATCTTTATTACTACTTACAACACTAGAAAACCTAAGTGTACATTATTTAAAGTAGAGCAAATTTGCTGAAATATAAGCCCCGTTACGTTCAATAGTTCTCGGGATGTAGCTTTTTAAAAAGCAGCAGTTCATAAAAATGTTAGTAAAGTAGTTAGTGAATTTATTTTGAGAAATCTATATCTCAGGAACTATGTGATGTATAGAAGTCTATCAGCCCTCAAATATGTCTAATATGCATCTGAACGTCTCATGCTTATTCAGATATAGATTTCTCAACATAAATTCACTAACTACTGATTTTTCATTTTCATAAAATGTTGCTTTTGAGAAATCTATATCTCAAGAACTATCAAACGTAAATAGGTCTATTAGGGCTCATATTTTGGCAAATTTACTATACTTTAAATGATGTTCTCATAGGTTTTCTATTGTTGTTGGTAGTTTTAAAAATATGAGACCTCCGAATGAAAGATTAATTTTTTTAATGTTCAGCCATAATTTTTTTAATAACAGCCACCATTTTATATTACCCCTATCTTTATTCGGCAGAATCATCAATTTTGGCCAGTAATTATAGATATATTTCAATAAAGTAATATAAATGTTAATTTTTACATTTCATTATTAAAATTGGACACATTAATTAATTTATGAATTAAATAACCCAAA
>NW_027115312.1:2300-2630 GCF_000696795.3 Halyomorpha halys | reverse complement strand
TAACAAGTCTGTCTTAGAATTAGTAAAAAGTATGTGTGCTGGTTAAAGCAAATTGCCTTGTTTCAGTGTTACATGTTTTATTAGCTGAACTCTGTGTCGATCATGTAGTTTACATTCATAAAGTCTATGTCTGAAAATGTGCACTTGTCTTGACCCTCTTCGATAAATGTTAATTTTTACATTTCATTATTAAAACTGGACACATTAATTAATTTATGAATTAAATAACCCAAATAATAAATAACAAAACATTTTTATACGTGAATATCTCCTTAACAAAGCGCCTATCTTCATAAAGATTTTTCCCCCCATTTTTTGAGATCCGTAATT
>NW_027115312.1:499-920 GCF_000696795.3 Halyomorpha halys | reverse complement strand
GGGCGTTTTGGAACCTACGCTCCTCCCCAAACGGCTGTCACTTCTCATGAGTGTAACAATTTTTTCTGATGTACTTTTCGATATTAGTCATAATGTTACTACAAAACAGAAGAAAAACAGCTCAAACTCGCTATTGAATATTATGTGCAATATGTACTACATATACCTGTTCCATACTTATTTTTCTTAAAACTCTTTTTGCTTCAAGTATTATCTTAAAATGTATCCCTATTTATTTTGTTAATATAAATCTTTTCCATTGAGGTAACATTTTTTTCGAAATTTTTCACTTTTCCGAATTCATCAGATCCTCAGATCTGAATCTTCTAAAGACCTAAAGGGAACCCCAGGGATGGTAAGATGACAGATAGAAAAGGACAATGAACCTAAAAAGGTCCTGAATTAGTATTCCTTCGCGATA
>NW_027115312.1:0-276 GCF_000696795.3 Halyomorpha halys | reverse complement strand
TTCGATGATAATATCCAATTAATAGCAGATATGTACCTACTTCTAGATCACTTTCTGGTTCAGAAAGATAGATTAATTTAAAGGCATAGTAAATGAGAAACCAATTATTTATTGTAAAGAAGAATAAGGTCTCTATTGTACGGTCCGATTATACCTTATTTCAAGATTTTTAAGTTTCGCAAAATTTCATTCCTAGTTACCAGCAGTTAAAGAAGCAATGGTTAGCAACTTAAGAAATCCATCTTCTGCTTGGATCAGACTGGAGCCCTAACGAAT
>NW_027115311.1:3390-4601 GCF_000696795.3 Halyomorpha halys | reverse complement strand
CCAGCTAGCAGCGACCCAATGTGTAGCATGTGCCAGATAGCAGCGACCCAATGAAGGTGGCCAGCACAATTTAGTTGTTTTTCTTTCTCTCTTCGAAACATTTATTTACTGTATTCAATAAATTTCACAACAATTACGGGATTGTTTTTATTTTGTTTTTAATAAGATGTTAGGAATGAAGAAGTGGGGAAAACAAGTTTGAAAATGACCAATGATATATAAAAAAAAACTATAATTATTTTGAAGTTAGATTATAAAAAAAAATATTGTTTGCAATTGTAGTTTAACGAGCTTATAAGAAGGTTTATCTACAACAATTTTGATTTACAACTAGTTCTTAATTTTAGTTTTGCTACACTTTTTCCTTGAAAGTTATTTTATGAGCAAACTGAAGAAAAAAAAAGAAAATGTATCGCCCCACCTCTTCTGGTATTATAGCCCGAGGAGAAGAGGCCATTATATCAGCAAGCGATAGTTCGTGAGCCCTCGAGAGTCCTATCATTGCCGAGTGGGAGCGGCTGTCACATCGAGAGCACTTCCGGGGCACATCTCAAGAAGACGGCAACGTCATCGCTAGCATTGCCAACGATCTTCGCTCTATCAATAACACAATCAGCTCCAGGATGACTCGCCGAATCAGTATAAGGCATCGGATCAAAACCACTAGCGACATCTACATCTGAACCACTATTCAAAATAATTAAGTCTTGAGAGCTAACTAGTAAGATTTACCATCCTGGAGATAAAGTCGCCTATGGGCGAAATAAAGGTGACAGACATTGAACAATGCGTTTAAATATAATAACTTTGAATACGTAACCTTTGCTTTATGGCTACAAATAATTTACTCCGAGGGAATTACATTCTATGTTTGTATAGACCATGGCATGGATCTGTGTAAGTCACCTCACAGGTACGTCCTTGTATCTGAACGTGAACGTGTAAAGAAAGTATATTATTTGACTCGATACTGCATTACTGCATACTCCCACTGTACACTGC
The DNA here is from genome assembly GCF_000696795.3 of Halyomorpha halys. NCBI lineage: Eukaryota > Metazoa > Arthropoda > Insecta > Hemiptera > Pentatomidae > Halyomorpha > Halyomorpha halys. Next base: position 3,599 of record NW_027115311.1, on the reverse strand, counting down.
TATACTACAATTTTCATTAATTAATAATAAGTTCATACACAATCTAATTATATCTACAAGTAAATATTTTTTTTTTAATTTTATTTATTTGTTGATATTTACAACTGTATAAAAAAATACAACCAGTAAATTTGATCATAATGACATAATGATATGATACAGGATGTAGAGAAACTACCCAGTAGTAGAACTCTAAAAACAGTTTACAA
>NW_027115311.1:0-1415 GCF_000696795.3 Halyomorpha halys | reverse complement strand
CAAGATTTTCAAGAGTATATGAAACATACTACATATTTACCTATTGTATTATTTTGCACAGTTGTAAATTAAATTAAATAAATAATTAAAATTTTTTTTTTAAACTATAATCCACAATACCATCGAATCCTTTATGCTTTATCACAAACCAAGTCATCCATGAGGCCCTAAATGTTCAATATGTTGCCGATTTGGCAATCCTGGAATCTGGAACCAGATATCAATCCTTCCGTGATAAACTTCCCAACCACTCAAACTCACTAATGTCTAACCTGGCTTCTACTTCATCACCTTGATGATCGTCGTAGGCGAATCAAAAGGTAGATTCTTCCCATGTCTGCACCATATCATTGTATAATTAACATTAAATTTACTTATTGTATATATTTCACTACAGCAATTTTTAAAAAAAATAATTATATTTGATTAATGCAATGGCTAGGGAGTTAAAACATTAAACTTTTGGGAACATAATGGATTTACTATATTCAATGGGACAAACAATTGGAGATATTTTAGGAATATTGGAAACAAATTTGGAATTTGAAGTGATCATGATTTACATATTTACTAATTTTTCACATAATGTACTTATAAAATTATTAAATTTGGGACGTGAATTAAATAAGTAGAACATTTTCTAGAGTTACTTCCGAAAATGAAGGAAAAAAAAAATTTTTAATTAAATTATTTATTATTTTTTATATGAATTCTTTTTTTGAAGCGAGGTGGCTCAATGGTAAAGCACTAACTCCAAGGACCCGGGTTCGAATCTGACTGTAACAGATGAGTCAACCATGTGGGTAATGGAGCCCTTCTGAGGTCCACCCCGCTTAATAAAGTGGGTACTAGATAATGGTAAGGGGAAGTTGTAGAACTTCACATTATTACTATTATTAAATAAATTTAATATATATTTTTTTTGGCTCAAGTCCTCTATTGAAAACTTATACAGCCCCAGAGTCGGAAAGTCAAGATTCGTTTCTCGGGGCCGCCGCGAAATAAATATTAACCAGCCCAGGTGGGAATCGAACCCACAACCTTTTGAACCAAGCGCTCTGGAACCCTCACCCCAGCCCGCTTAGCTATCAGTTCCTCAATATTTATATTTATTATTTTTTAAAACCATTTATTTTTAGATTTATCCTTTTTTTATGTTTATTACTTTCATGTAGGCATGTATTTATATCCACTAAATATAGAGGTTTTTGTTTTTATTATATATTTTATATGTATTTTTTATTTGATTTGTGCCAGAATATGTTTTTACATGTATTTTTATAATGTATGTATTTTTACTTTATTTAAAATGTTTACTATTGATATTTTAGAAGGGTGAAGGTGATACGGTGGGTTTTGGGAGAAAATTATATTTTGAGATAAATAGAAAAATAATGGGGAAAAATTTTAGAATA
>NW_027115310.1:10392-10844 GCF_000696795.3 Halyomorpha halys | reverse complement strand
CATATGGAACATTAAGGTCTTTATGAATGATTTTCTTCGAGATAAAGTAAGGAGTATTGAGAATTTTACGAAGAATTTTGAATTGTAAGGATTGGGATACGAGAGGAATTCGAAGATTTAGTGGAGCTCCAAAGCTCATTCCGTATCTCCAGATAGATCTTACTTTAGTCATGTAGATCAGTCTTTTGTACCGTTTGTCTAATAAGTGCTGTAACAGACGAAATCGACGTGCAGTTTCCTGTCTTATCAGTCTTGTGTGAGGATTCCAGGTCAATCGTTTGTCCAAGGTCGCGGATCTGTTCGATAGGGGGTAGGAGCAACATTATTAAAGGATAATAGAACAGTCAGTAGGTTCTACAAAAAAGTTCAGTTTCATACGACTTTACTTTATTGAGCTAAGCCATTATGCAGGCCTTGTTTATTTGGACTCATTGTACCTCGAAGTGTGTAGT
>NW_027115310.1:6342-6862 GCF_000696795.3 Halyomorpha halys | reverse complement strand
ATAACTGAGATATATCATCATAAATAATTATTATTAAATTAAAATTATAATTTCTTTATTCCTTTCAGATTATATAGCTTTATATTTTATATCTTAATCATGTTATTTTATTCATATAAACGTTTTATTGCCCACATTTTTCATCACTTTATTTTAGATAATTTTCATTTTTGAAATATGTTAACTAACTAGATTCCTATATGTATTTTAGTATTTGTCTTTCCTGATATTTACTTTTAATATTTTAGAGTGTTTCTAGTGGGTAGTTTCTTTACATGCCTGTAACACTCAATTTTTACTAAGATTAAATTTACTGAATGTATTATATATGTATAATATACAGTTGTAAATTTCAATAAAGATATTTAAAAAAAAAAATAATAATATTACTTTTCTCATATTACCTTTATCTTATAATATTTAGACTTTACATTTAAACACCATTATCTTATGATCATTCTGTTATTCCTATTATTTTTTGTTCTTATCCCTTAAGAAGGCCTGATATTCTGGCCGAAAC
>NW_027115310.1:2929-3991 GCF_000696795.3 Halyomorpha halys | reverse complement strand
GACGTACAGATGTCTGCCACCAATCAAATTAAATATAGTTTAATGTACAATAAAGTAGTTTATCTTCGTATAAAGTTGTAGTTTTATGACATTTGGGAAATAAAATTTCCAGTTATGTTAATTTCGATAGAAAGTGCGAGCTAAGCAATTTCGAAATTGAAAAATAACAAGCATTTCCCACATTCAATTTAGATTTTATTTTCTCATCAATTTTTTTTTTACTAGTTACCATTTCCGAAATATAGGTTTGTAAATACTACATTTTATAACGAATAATTAACAGTAAATTCATCTTGGGAAACTATATCCCAGGATTAGACGTGCAGAGGTGCATTAGTACTGAATTTAAAGCAAGTTTAATGTGCTATTATGGTAGTTTATTGCGAATATCTCCATAGGATTAGAAGTTTTCATGATAACTGATGTCAATATGAAAATTTGTCCGAAGAACAAATGTTTAGCTCGCAAATTCCTTTCGAACAACTTTAAAATTATAATTAAAATTTGTTTACAAAAATTGAAGTGAAATATCTGACTTTTTTTTCTTTTGGGCTCTTGTAATATTTTTAAAATCAATTTTCTTTCTAGTATTTTTAACAAACACTGATTAATTTAACTATTATGTATATTCTATGACTATTTTCTTTTGGTATTCACTTATAATATTTGTACATAGTTTTCAATACATTAATAAAATTTATGGCGAAATAAATGACATTTTTTCCATCGGTCTCTTTGATGATGTGTACTCCGTATAGTTAAGAAGTTAAAAGCTACAACCTTTGGGTACAATTAGGGACATTAAACTTGTCCCTTCGACGAACAACTTTTGTAAATTATCTGTGTAAAGCATTTATATTGTGCTAGTATATATAAATGTAGACAGGAGGTTCAAATTGCTTAGCTCGCACTTTCTATCGAAGAACTAAAAACTTAGAATTTACAATTTTTTTTTTTAAATTACGTATTACGTAAAATATTCGGACCGAAAAAGGATTAATTAAGGGGAGAATTTAGAAGACTACACAACACTGAATTAAGGGACTAATGTATATCCGGATA
>NW_027115310.1:0-455 GCF_000696795.3 Halyomorpha halys | reverse complement strand
CAAGATTTTCAAGTGTATATGAAACATACTACATATTTACCTATTGTATAATTCTGTACAGTTGTAAATTACATTAAATAAATAATTTAAAAAAAGAAATTTATGGTTTAACGTTATGCTGTGAAATTTATATGTTCACAATTTGTGATGTCTTGTTAACTTTAAATAAATTTCATGCACAATATAAGAAATAGAAAACAGTTCGAAATTACAATTAAAAAAAAATTAAAATCTGTACCGCTACAATCCATGAAGAATCAGGGGTTCAATACTTTGTAAGGAAGTACTGTTACTAGAACGGTTGTCCAAGGAGGTGATTTGGTCAGAATCATGCTCGACCGCCAGATTTTTACTCCATTAAGAGGCTGGATGGACCCCAGGAGGATTCCAAATCCTGGGGTTGACTCACGGCTACAGTAGGGGTATTCATGATATTTGGTTTAACATGTTAAAGC
>NW_027115309.1:6412-7463 GCF_000696795.3 Halyomorpha halys | reverse complement strand
AAAGGCTTTGGATCTAAGATCAAATTGGGGATTTAGAGTCCCTTATTTGTAGGCCTAGTCCATGCGGCTGTGAACGAGAAGCGGTCCGTACTTGTCTGCTTGAGATAGTTTCGTGCATTGTTTTGGTTATATACTGAAATTATTAATATATAAAAATTACAATATGTCTTTTACAAAATGAAGTATTAAGTAAATTTGAGAGCTTCAGTGAGGCTCGAGGTGCAGTGCTCTGGCGGGTTGTGGTATAACCGCTTGCTCCCTCTCGCTACATATTCTTTAATTACTTCCTAGCAACGCCTGGGAGATAAGGAGACAATTTGTGCCTACACAGCAGGTATCTAAAGCTAAGACCAGTCATTCAAGCCTGTAATACAATTAAATAAAGTTACAAAACTATTAAAGTGTCAATACAATAAAGTATCTTGAAGGTCTGCCATGTTTTTGGCTAACAGCGTTTCTATGCCTTTTTTTGGAAGTTTCAAAAACTGCTTTTTATTATTTCTTTGTGTTTTTTTATTTCTATTTCTATTAAATATCTCTATCGGTTCCTTATATGAACCGACCTACGATACTTAGAAATGTATTGCTCAATATTTAGAACAAGAACTAACAGACTTCCATGCTATGGTATGCTAGATGTAATTATGTATAATTAATTATTGAATATATTTGCCAATGGTGTCATGTTCAATAATTTACGATATGAGGTAGCATGGTTTTTAGATTATAAAGTAGAGTCTGGTTAGAATTAGGGTATATTTACAACTGAGGCATAGATGATTCAAGAGTATATTCTAATATTACATATAAGAAAACCCTTGTTTCCTCTGTTCCTCTAAACCAAGAGAAAGTGTATTTAGAGAAGAATCTTGCGTTTTGTTTAGACATAGGAAGGACCAACTTTACTGCTTTAAAGGATATTTTTTGAGATTTTATATACATATAATTCGGTCAGGAATGATTTGTTCTTAGTCAGTACGAAAAAAAACAAATCGATTAGTATATAGAAATATTCTAAAATTGTATAACTTTTTTTTTACTCCTAGAGCGC
>NW_027115309.1:3144-3762 GCF_000696795.3 Halyomorpha halys | reverse complement strand
TGCGATGGTTAAAACGAATATCAACTTTGTTTCACTTCTATAAAATCTTTTATCATACTTTCATGTTTTTTTATTAAATTTTAGCATCATTCATAAATGCTCTGTATTTTATTCTATTTCGAGTTTAATTTATGTTAGCAAATCACAGTAATAAATTATACGTAAATGATTAATTTTAACTAAATAAAATAATTTATATCAATTTTTCAATAGCGTTCAATTAATGTATATCCATCCTTGAATGTAGCAATAACGAAGTATTGCCTGGTGTGATAGTTAATAATAATTCTAACTATGTAAATAAATAAACTCTTTTATTTATTGATAGATATTACAATCTGCCACTCAGTTGTGGGGAATAGATAATAGTGATGAATGATCACATTCATACTAAAATAAAATAAAATAAGAATGAAAAATAATGAAAATGAACATAATAAAACTATATGATTGGAGAAGTTTGTCGGGGGGTGCGGTCAGCAAAGAACAACATAAATAAACAAAACCATATTTATTTATAATAATGAGAGATAGTTGACCGTGGATGATGAATCAGGAGAAGATGGTTGGGGGTGCGGTCAATGAAAAACACAAATAAGTACGATTAACTTATTTTAA
>NW_027115309.1:0-297 GCF_000696795.3 Halyomorpha halys | reverse complement strand
ATCTCAACCCATCCTAACACTAACCTCAGATGACACATATCTATATATGATACATACTACATATTTACCTATTGTATTATTTTGTACAGTGCTAAATTACAATAAATAAATAATTAAAAAAAAAAATTTAAAAAAAACATACTGAAAAATGGAAAATAATGAAGTAAGTTGAGAACTAATAAAGGTCGAGAAAGAATAAATAAAAATAATAAAAATAAAGAAATAAAGAACAAATTAGGACCAACCGTATGTTCCAGTTGAGAGATTTCGAAACAGTGACAAAAACATCGGAATTTT
>NW_027115308.1:0-1481 GCF_000696795.3 Halyomorpha halys | reverse complement strand
TCTGCGGCAGCTTGCGAGGTGTTTCATTCCTTTCTTCAGTTGGCTGTTTAGTGTGGCACTTTGCTTCGCCACTAACTTCAAATCACTCACCTAGACAACAATAATATATAATAATTTTACATATACATAATAATAACAACAATTTTTACCATTATATCATTTATAATATTTACTTTAAATCAGGTATTTATGACTGGAAGATATTTATGTTTGGAAGATATTTATGTTACCTTGAAGGGTGTAGTAAAACTTATCTTCCTAGTTGAATTATTTGTTATAATAATCATCAGTTTTTTAAATTTTAGCCTATTTATTTGCTTTTGACTTATGTATCCATTTTTTTTTTTACTTATTTATTCATTTTTTACTTTACTATTTTACTTTATTTATTCATTACTTCATTTTCTTATTATTTATTTTTTTAAAACCTATTTATTTGTTTTTAACTTATTTATTCATTTTTAACTATACTACTACCATTGCTATTTTATTTTATTTCAACATTTTTATTTATTCCTAACTATGTTTTCATACTATTTATGTGTTTTTTTAAAACTTAATTTATTTATTCATTTTGAAATTATTTAATTCTTAAATTTACCACTACTATTGCTCTTTTATTTTACTTTATTTATTCCTAACTATGTTTTCATACTATTTATTTATGTTTTTAAACCTATTTATTTGTTTTTAACTTATTTATTCCTTTTAAACTTATTTAATTTTTACAAAATTACTTCCTTTACTACTAGTGTTGCTTTTATATTTTGCTTTATTTCAACATTTTTATTTATTCATAATTTTGTTTTCTTGCTAAACCAGTTTAGCAGAAATCTCTGCCAATAACTCTCTGATGAAGACCTGAAAATCAGGTCGAAACGTCGGCACAAATAAATAATTCTTTTGTTTATTTGTGTTTTTTCTGCTGAACGCACCCCCGACCATCATCTCCTCTTCTATATATCTACGGTCAACTATCTTCACCTCATTACTTCTTTTTTTCTACTGAAAGTATTAATATTGCTTGAGTCTATACATTTAAATAAGATTTATATAATAAATTGAATATTTATGACATGGCATTGGATAAGAGATATACAATCTAACTTAATTATAAAAAAATAATACTATTGTGGTATTGAATCTGGATTTGAATATGGCCTGTACGAAATGTACATGATGAGATGAGTTTTGGATGATGGAGGTCTCCGGTTCTCTTTGTGTTCAGGAAACCCCCTACTTCCCAGTGTAGCTAACTTTTGAAAGAAAAAAATCACACTGCACGACAGCCCAATAGTACCCTATCTTCTGGACATACCTTGTAGATTGAAGAATGATCTAAAAGATTAAAAATGAATATAATTAAATAAGGAAAAAAATATTTAGTAGTTACCTCTTTCTCTAACCCTGCTATGTTACGGCTCGATCTTCTGCCAAATGATTTTCTCTCGATGTCCCTGAGTGCATCCTTGAGGCGAGCA
>NW_027115307.1:5431-7102 GCF_000696795.3 Halyomorpha halys | reverse complement strand
TCATAACATTTTCTTTAACACTGCGGAATATTTTCCAGTGCACGCCTGACTAGGACTTAAAACTGGCTATCAATGCGAAACCCCGTTTTTTTTTTCGGATGGTTGGCAATTTAATCACTAATCCCAAAACTAAGGCTTTTTTTTAATCATTTATTTATTGTTATTTACAACTGTATAACATATATACAACAAGTAAATTTGCTGCAGGTGAGAGAGTGACATGATACAAACATGTGGAGAATTTACCCATTGATAGAACTCCAATAACATTTCTAGAGGAGAAGATCTCGAGGCCATCTTCTTTTCAGACGCCTAGGAGGATTATTAGCTAATGAAGGAGAAGCCAGGTTAGAAACAAGTGGATTTGGGTGGTTGGGAAGTTTATTATGGAAGGAATGGTATCTGGTTTTGGCCAAATCGGCAACATATGGTACATTGAGGTCCTGATGGTTAAGTGGAGCCCCATAGCTCAACTCCGTATGTCCAAATAGGCCTTATAATAGTCATGAAGGTCAGTCTTTTGTAATGGATTGGAAGTTTTGACCGTTTGTCTAGTAAATGTTGTAATAGTCGGTATCGACGAGCAGTTTCCTGTCTTTTATGAGGATTCCATGACAGTCGTTTGTCCAGATTTAGTCCTAAGTAACGGATCTGTTTAACAGGAATAAGTGGGGTATTGTTAAAATATACTGTAGGGCAAGACGAAGGGTAAATGTGATTTGATGGGATTTATTGGAATTTATTTTAATCTTCTAGTTTTGGCACCATTCTTCGAGGGTGGTGATGTAGGATTGGGATACAATGGAAGGATCATTGTTCACTGACAATAGACATGTGTCATTGTTGATATTTATATGATACTTTGATATGATCTTTGATATTTATACTGACTCTAAGTTATCAATGCTATCATTTGTCATTCAAATTACAACGGAAAAGGTCTTACGTGTTTCGGTACATCGGTCGGCTTGGTAGTTTTCGCGGCCGAGCGTCCATATTCACTAGCCTTCCGGCTGCCGCTCCTGGATCCCTCCTAGGGGTGACTTTCTTCTCTGGCCTCCAACTCGTCAGCCGCTCTCTCTTCCAGACTCTCTTCTTCCAGGTATTCAAGTGTCCATCTCTCCCTGACTGTCCTCCTCTCTCCGACTGTCCTCAACCCTCCGACTGTGTTCAACTCTGTCCCTCCTGCCCTTTTTGCTTATTTTCTCCCCTCTCCTTCTTACTCCTCCTTCTTTTAATTTCTGTTTTTTGATTGGTTCTTCTATTTTAAGAGGGGGTGAGAAGGTCCAATGATCTTCGACGAAAGTCCTACCTTTCATCTTTAAAAGTTTCTTCTTTGAAGAAAACCGGCTTCAGGCGGTTTACTATATTTTCCCCGAGGTTTTTAGAGTGGCCCCGTGTGAGATGACGGGTGTTTAATGTCTTCAATTAAGGCGGCTTTTTTCTTTGGCACTCGTTGTATTTTCCCCGAGGTGTTTAAAGTGGCCACGTGTATGATAAGGGCTGTTTGTTGTTTATCTCTGCCTACACGGTTAATCATCCCCAGGGGATGCATACCCTCTGTTATCTATATATCTTTGTACATTTCTTTAGATGTTTCACCGACGGGTTTCTTCCTAAGTCCGGCGGTATCTTTGGCATGCCGACAAAAGAAATTATTTAACGCTAAAA
>NW_027115307.1:0-1676 GCF_000696795.3 Halyomorpha halys | reverse complement strand
AGCCCCCCCCTTGGTGCTGCTAGGGTTAATGGTGATTAGTATATTAAGGGATGGCGTTGTGCGATATGTTAGTAAATAAACTATAAGGAACTAGGTATTTATTTACAATGATTGATAAATGATGTTATTAAAATTATTGAAATGATCCAGATAAATGGTTTGCTATAAAATATGATTATTACAATATAACTAATTACCTAACTTCGTGGAGGATGGGTTTGTATAAAAGCCAACTATGAACGAATATAATTTTTTTTTTCAAATCATATTCAATTTGACCAAATCAAATTGACCAGAACTGGTCATAAATTAAAACTCTTAAAGCAACTTAATAAACGACTAAAATTATTATAATTATTTTAAAATTATATTCACTCCCTGGCACAAAGTGTCCTTTAATAATACCCAAATTATTCTTGTCGAACAGATCCGGACTTCATCTGGAAAAACGACATTGATTCCTCATACAAGACTGAAAAGACAGGAAACTGCTCGTCGGTTCCCACTATTATAACATTTACTAGACAGACGGTCTAAACTTCTAACTCGTTACTGAGGACTGATCTACATGTCTATAATAAGGCCTGTCTGGACGTACGGAGTTGAGCTTTGGGCTCTACTAAACCATCTAATGCCTCTCGTATCCCATCCTTACAATCCAAAATCCATCGAAAAATCTTTAATGTTCTTTAATTCGTAATCAAGTCATTCATTCATTCACCAGGCCGAATCAGCCAGAATCAGATACCAATCCATACATGATAAACTTCCCGACCTCCAATACCACAAACTTCAAACCCACTTGTTTCTAACCTCGCTTTTCCTCCATTGCCTGATAATCCTTCTAGAAGTTTGAAAAAAGGTGGCCTCGTGATCTTCTCTAGAAATATTATTGGAGTAATATCAATGAGTAGATTCTTCACATGTTTGTATCATGTCATTTTTTAATAAATAGCAAATTCACTGGTTGTATATATTTTAATAAAGTTGTAAATATCAAAAGTATATTATATTCTTTAATTTAATATATCTGTATATTGTTTATTATTGCAAACAATGAGAACTTGTTACTTATTTTAAAGAAGCGAAATCAAATATGCATTAGGTTAAGATTTTAGTGAAATTCGTCACTTAATCTGTGTTAGACTATTCAATGAGGAAAAGATCCGATAATAAAGATCTGTTAATTTTACGTTGATTAATCGAGTTAAAACAAGATAGCTAGAGATGTTTGTTGGAGAATCCTAAAAAAATGTCAAATAAATTCTCTAAATTAGCATTTTTCGGTTGGTCAAATTAACGAACGAAGCAAAGACTCCCTAAATGTAGAACATCAATTTCGTTCGAAATTTCATTTTTGATCTAGACTGTTTGAAATACATACCAGGATAACTTTGTTCGTCATTCAATTTGTTTCTCTCGAAAACATTACTTTTCGACCCCCCTTTCTATATATTCCATATAACGTTATGAAAAATAATAAGTAGTTCTTTTTTTTTTTTTTTATTTATTTATTTAAGTGTTTCGACCACTCGGGCCATTTACACTTGGTTTACACATTCGATTGCAATTTGCATGTTCATACAGTAGAAATACAAATACAATTGAAATTACAAGATGAGAAATTTACATACATACATGGCATACAATGTCAGTTGAAATTACAAAGTGGGAAA
>NW_027115306.1:0-1015 GCF_000696795.3 Halyomorpha halys | reverse complement strand
TATTCTTTGAGGCAATTTTATTATCTAAGGTAATTTCATGTATATACTACATAAAATAAAAATAGTTCTTAAATAAAAACCCTCTCTGGGCCTCATAATTTTCAATATATTGAAAAAATTGAGACCGACTGACCTATGAAAGTGTAGTAAAAGATTTTTTAGTAGTGAAACAAAGTTAGGCAATAGCTTAGCAGCAGGTTAACCTATCGTCTTAAACAGTTCTGCAAAGTGGGGCGAAACGTCGGAAAATTAAAAATTCAAAATAGAAAACTATTTTGTTCCATTTTTGACCGCAACCATGACCATCTTCTTCATATTTTTATAATTTTTATTTTAGTTTTGAACAATCACCGCAAGAAAATCCACGATTTTCTCTCAAGCATGACATAATAATTAAAGCAGTATTAATTGCTTCTTCATTCCTTTACACTGACGATTATTCTCATATTGTGATGTATGCGTAACATATAAAGGCCATCAGTCGACATATGCCATCTGAGTTATTATATGGAATCTAAATCCCCCTAACATGTAAATGGATTAGTCTTCGATAGTCATCATAATATAATATTATGTCATATTTCAAAAAACAAATGTTAACCAACAGTTAACAAATTGAGCTAACAACAAATATACCCAAGAATCTATACAATTTATGTTACTAATTTCCGACAAAGGTCATACCAGGGAAAATTATTTCATACGCTTTAGAAAGAAAATATTTTATCTTTCAGGCCTAATAATTATAAACCAAAGGCAGTTGATTTCTCGAAGCCCTTTGCAGTAATACCATGAATGTATAAACATGATATATCATATGCTATCAATACAGCTTAAGACATAATATGCGAATGGTAATCTTTAGATATTTCTAAATTCTATAAAAGAAAAAATTATAAAAGATGATTTAAAAATAAAAAAATGATTATCATATTTACCTAAAATAAAGTATATCAACGCACTAGTTCAAAAATACAGATTTAAAATTTTAAGTTGTAAATTCAAATATACCCAA
>NW_027115305.1:3539-5217 GCF_000696795.3 Halyomorpha halys | reverse complement strand
TTAGTAATAATTATTAATTTAATTAAAAATCTATAAACAATAATTCCAACTAAATTTTTTAAAAAATCAGAAGAAATTGTTAAGAACAGTACAGTACACTATATAAAAAATAATAGACAGAGAAAATGTATCATATTTTATTCTTTTTTTTTCTCTCTGAACATTTTTAAAACTTTGACCCTAAATCGGAACTGTTTGAACTAGAGTGCCTAGCTTTTTTTCCCTCTTTTTTTTTACCACAACTAAGCCTACTTGAAGTGAGACATCAGAAGGCGGCGATGAGTTTTTATTGCAGTATAATTTAGTCCTATATACTCAAATCTTAAAAAAAAAAAAAATAATACAAAGACGAAAATTGTTCTTTCTTCTTTAATTTTTTTCAATACTTATGTAAAAAAAAACCGGAGGTGAAAAAAAATAATTAAATTTCTAGACTAGATGAACAAATTATATTTTAAAAAGTATTTCATTTAAAAATGGATTCAAAGCGAGCTAAAAAAAATTAAATTTAGTCCTTTGTTACAACTGTCTCTACAATTTAAAATAAGGGAAAATGAAAGATAAACAAATAATCATTAACTTAGTAATAATTATTAATTTAATTAAAAATCTATAAACAATAATTCCAACTAAATTTTTTAAAAAATCAGAAGAAATTGTTGAGAACAGTACAGTACACTATATCTAAAATAATGGACAGAGAAAATGTATCATATTTTATTCTTTTTTTTTCTCTCTGAACTTTTTTAAAACTTTGACCCTAAATCGGAACTGTTTGAACTAGAGTGCCTAGCTTTTTTTCCCTCTTTTCTTTTACCACAACTAAGCCTACTTGAAGTGAGACATCAGAAGGTGGCAGATGAGTTTTTAGTGTGGTGAAGTTCGGCCCCGAAACCGTGATAGACACCAATCTACTTGCACAGGTCAAGTAGCCCAGAACCTTCAAGGTACCTTCGGGTCATTTACTCACGTTTCACTGTGCCCTAACGGAGCATGGGTCGAACCCATAAATTATAGCATTTAAAGTATTTCCTACTTGATGTTTTACTAAATCCGCTGCCCGCTTTAAGTTGCTTTACTTAGTTATCAGAAGTACTCAGTTTCTCCTATTTTAAGTCTAGCTTGATATATTTGGAATAAACATTTTTATTTAAGATGCTACTCTCAATCACAACAGCGCGTATTCATACCTATTCCGTCAATCTGCTGGTATACCTCAGGGTAGTATCCTTGGTCCTATCCTTTATACAGTTTTTACAGCTGACATCCCAACCCATCCTAACACTATCCTCACCATGTATGCCGATGACACATGTCTATTGTTAGTGAACAATGATGCTTACATTGTATCCCAAACCCTCCAATCCCATGTATGTGTACATGTACACTTCGTCGTAAACCCATGACTTCTTGTCCTACAGTATCCTTAATAATACCTCTCTTATACCTGTCGAACAAATCCGTTACTTAGGACTACATCTGGACAAACGACTGACATGGAATTCTCATACAAGACTAAAAAGACAAGAAACTGTTCGTCGATTCCGTCTATTACAACATTTACTAGACAAACGGTCTAAAATGCCAATCCATTACAAAAGACTGATCTACATGACTATTATAAGGCCTATCTGGACATACGGAGTTGAGCTTTGGGGCTCCACTAAACCATCAAATT
>NW_027115305.1:0-919 GCF_000696795.3 Halyomorpha halys | reverse complement strand
AGTTTATTAAATTATTATTATAAATTTATTTTTTGTTGAGAGATTATTTATTGTAAATTTATTATCAAATATAAATAAATAATTAGTTTTATTTATTATTACAAATATATTTAATAAAGAGGGTAGCTATTACTGGAGTAATAACTGTGAAGGAGCAAGACTAAGAAACAAAGATGTTCCAAAGAACCTTGAGACAGTTTCCATGGAGCCTATTATCTGGACTAATGCCCGGTCCGACCGTATAAACACAGGATTACGTTCTTACATTACATCAGGATTTACCCAACCGCTCCTGTGTTTCCTCAGGCATGTGAACTGGAGGAAGGACGGGCGACACATTGCGAATCTAATTGGTCAATTGGAGGCTATGAGACCTCTTCTGTTTTGCCGCTTAATTGACTACCGAATAATGTTCAATTCGGCTGAAATACAAGAGATTTTAATGCCTAAGAGACTTTAATGTTCTGTATAAAAGATATCAGGTATAATAATAAGTTAATATCATAATAATATATTAATGTTAAGTAGCTCAACCATAAGATTATTGAAATGTAAAATGCTGTGTGTGAGTGTTTTTTTGTGGTGTATGTAGGGGAAGGGAGGAGAGGAGGTGTGCGAGCATGCGTGTTTATATAGCCTCAAAAAAGCTTAACGGTCAGAATTGAAATAGTATAAGAAAGTGAAACATTTGTATTCATATATATTAATTATAAAATATATTAATCTTATCATAATAACTATTAATAAAAAAATTCTAATAATTCAATTATAAATTATAAGATATATATTGTTGACTGTAGATTACTGATTGGAGAAGATGGTCGGGAGGTGCGGTCAGCAAAGGAACAGCATACATAAACAAAAAAAAAAATGATTAATGCCAACGTTTCGACCTGATTTTCAGGTCCTCATCAGGAAG
>NW_027115304.1:2866-6912 GCF_000696795.3 Halyomorpha halys | reverse complement strand
AGAGTCTCCTGCTTCATTTTCTGTCTCCGAGGTCTCGGACAATTCTGTGGCTTCACTCGCCGATCCATTCGTCCTCCGCGAGATTTCATGTCAGCCGTCACAATCACCTTGGATCCCTTTTTCAGTAAGTTGTTTAATAGCACGAGGTATTCAGCTATTTCGGGCACAAACCGTCGGTAATAATTCAACGCACCAAACAACGTTCGGATCCCTTATAAATTTTTCGGCACTGTCATCATCTGCTGGGCTTCCACTTTCTGGGCATCTGGTCCTACTCCCTCCTGTTAAAAAGTGTGTCCAAAGAATGTTATTTGGGTTTGACCCATTACCGACTTTTCCCGTGAAAGCTTTAAGCCAAACTCTCTCATCTGCTGGAATAGGCTCCTCAAAATGTTGTATGTGTTTCACTTCGGACTTGCTAAATACCAGCAAGTCATCCATATACACCTGGCAGATGGATTCATCCAATCCTCTCAGAAACTTATCCATGAACCTTTGGAATATTACCGGACCACTTTCCAAGCCAATAGACATCATCGAGAATTCGTAGTGGCCTCTCTCGAAAATACATGCTGTCTTGTGCTGATCTTTCAAGTGCATCTTATTCTGGTAATACCCCACATTTAGATTCAGTGTGCTGAAAAATTTAGACCCCCTCAATCGATCCACAATATCCTCGAACCGAGGTATGGGATGCTTCTCGTCTTCTGTGTTTTCATTCAATTTGCGATAGTCGACCACTACTCTATATTTCTCTCCTGTTTCACCCGGCGCGCTTTTTTTTTCTGACTGCCCTTAACAGGCTATTAAAGCTTGATGATTCTTTGGTCAGGTAAATTATCTATCTTCTCTCTAATGTGTTGCCGAAGTGCTTTTGGGTACTGCTTATACTTCACATAGTTTCTTTTAGTTAAATCCCGTGTACTGTTTTTCCTGTTGCTCTCAGTGCATCCCCTTCTCTAAAAAAAAATATCTTCATAGTCTTCCATGATTTGGTCTTTCACCCCTAACCTGGTCTATCCCACTTAACCCCGTGATTTTGAACCCGTGCGCCTACTTTCCCCAGTAGATCACACCCTATAAACATTTGGTATCATCGGGACATCTTTCCTACTATGTATACCATTATTTTTTGCCTTTAGTCCCCCATTTACTCAATTCCATCTCTGCCTCCCCCTCTCCTCTGCAGGGCCCACCCCCCAGAGTGATTAGCTGACATTGACATTCTCATCCTATCAAGAGTCTCCCTGCACGCAATAGTAGTATTGGAACTCCCTGTGTCCACCAAGGATCTCACTCCTCTAGCTCGGATGCTTTTCTCTTACGCCGTAACTCACAACCGTGCGGCCGCCCCTCCGCGGACCCGCACTTCAGATATCCTTCGTCCTGCCAGCCCCCTTAGACCGTCTACTCACGGTAGACTCCTGTTCTACTGTCTGTTATGAATCCCGACATCATTCTCTGCTTCAACCACTGAGGCCTTAGACGTGTCTGTGTTATCACTTATAGATCGTTCTGACCTTGGAGAAATCCTTCTCCTACCCTCACGTTGGCCATTCACCTCCATCGATTCTACCTGGTTCGATTTTAGTCGTCATATATATATATATATAAATATATAAGGACATTGTCTCGCAATATGTCCCTCTATTCCACATTCGTAACATCGGGTATGGTAGCACTGTTCCATGAATTGTCATCAATCTTTCCGCATCCAAGGCATTTTCGGTCCTCACGGCACCCGCTGCTCCTTGGTTTTATTTGGCCAATTCTTCTCTTCGGGTTTGTTATCCTTTCTCTCGCACTTTTCTGGTACTCTCTTCCTTTCTAAGGATCTTCTTGATTCCTCTTTCCTAGCGCTTGTTTCTATGAGGTCTTCAGCAATTTCCACAAACGAGCGCTCTCTCGGAAATCCTTCCTTCTTCCCCAGCTCTCTTGTTAAGTAAATCTTTAGTGCCATAGATAGGAATTGTATCCGACTCTGTACCTGGATTGTTTCCATCATCTAGCTGAGTTTATCTTGAATTTTGTTAAAGCGTGCAAGGAGTCCGCGGTATATTGTCTACTAGACTGTTTTGGTTTTTTCATCTCCGTGATCATCATATGTCATATGTCCTCTTTTGAACGCCTTCTTCAGCCTATCCTAAACTAGTGGGCCAAAACTTCATCGGCCTGAGTTTGGTTTAAGATACTCCTCTTTATTCTGCATACCAATCAGTGAGTCAGCATCTCCTTTGTTCATAAACTCTTCCGTTACCTTCGTTTCTATTCTTGATACAAGTCGGTCGCCTCCTTTGAGAAAATGGTTCAACTCACCAATTTCTCCTTTCTAACCTTTTTAAATCTGAAATGGCATTCCGCAGGTCCTGTGAGGCTGCTGTTCGAATTTTCATCCATTCTATAGCATTAATTTGCTCTGCAGTCAATTTCATCCTTAAATACTTATTAAACAACTTTTTTTTATCAACAAATACAAATTTATCAACGTACAGATGACACTCCTCTCCAGGTTTCGAAGCATTATTCAACGTCCTACAGATTGCTTAAAGTTGAGTGCAGCAAGCATGAGAGGAGCAATATCACGATGATTAGATCACAGTAAGGGGTGAAGAACGACCAGATCTGAAGAACGACCGAGCTCTCGTTAGACGGAGATTCCTCCCTATCATCTTTCTCCGCCACATTCTGTTCTTCTTCCTCTCCCGGTGTTCATTCCCGCAAGAATTGCCTAGAATGGCCTCCTCTTCTATTACATTTATAGTAATTGCTCGAGACAAACAATTGGCTACCACATTTTCTTTTCCTGATTAATGTATTATGTCCATATTATTTGTTCTAGGAGCTCCAACGCGTTATCCTAGCCGAAAATTCCTTTAACTTCCCCACCCACTGCAGAGGTCTGTGGTCAATGTGTACCCTAAACCTTCCTTTATCAAAGTAGGTATGTCTGGCTTTTTGTAGTGGCGAGTATAGTAGTCTCATCTTTCTATTACAATTATTTCGTTTTATTTTCAGACAAGATGCTCCATCTTCTGACAAATCTAGATCGTTGTATATCTTGTATGCCAACAGCTGTTTTCGTATTTTGTAAGTATTTTTTTTTTTCTCAAAAACAACATATGTGCTTATTTCTATGAACCAATTATGAGTTATGATGGACATTTAAAATTGCATTATACATTTCAAATCATACAAGAGATATTAAACTGTTCAATCTACAGTAAAGAGTAACGTAAAACAAAGTTCTCTCGGCTCTGAGACAATGTAAAATCCGGACATTTTTAAAAATCGAAATAAACATGAAAGCCTTATACAAGCTTACATGGCTTGTACCACTGTTTTGTATTGTTCAAACCATCATTTTGTTTTTCATGTTTTGTTGTAATAGAAAACTTGAACTATCATTTGTACAGTGACTGTCGTTCTTAAGTACCAGAGAGCAAAATGGTACAAAGGCTTGAGATAATTTTTTTTTTTTTTGGACAAGCACACTTTGTATTTTTTGACCACATTGCTCTCTCCTCATAAATAAAATTTTATTAGTTTTACTACTATGATTCTAAGCAGAAAAAATAAATAAACGCACACAGGTATGAGTTTGCCTTTTTCAAAAAGTACATTAATTATAATTAATGCATATTATAAATGCAATGATAGATGAAATGTTTGCCATAGGATTACTAGTTTAGACGACAGACATGTAACCTGTATGATGAACAGTTGATAAAGTTTTTGATTTTATTGAATTTATAACTGAGTACTTAAAATACGAGTATGTAGTACAGAAAGCGACAAAATAAATGTGAGCATAAATTATGTTTTTACAACCACAGTTAATATAACCAATGTCATCAGTGATATATCATTTAGTAATTTTCAATATTAAATTTCATTTTAATCTAAATACCTATTTTAATTTAATTTTAATACTTCTATCCTATATTGGTGATGTTGATGTAACCTTTTTATAATTATTATAGAAAAATTATAGATTTTATAATTGTTAATTATAATTAACAACGTATATATATATAAGTTAAGTATTG
>NW_027115304.1:0-241 GCF_000696795.3 Halyomorpha halys | reverse complement strand
CAATTATGGTTATCCATTTAAATCCTCTCCACGTGAAAGTGTCAATCTGTAAATCATTGAGCAGTGCATCTGCGGTAGGTGTATCTTCTTGCCTGGCTTTCGGTGGATGTCTGTCATACATTGTGCGTTAACAAACTTCACAGTTTCCTACAACTTCTGTGATAGTCTTCTTCATCCCCCACCAGAAGTATCTTCTCTTCAATGCTTGTAGGGTCTCCGAGATTCCGCGATGATTGGTTTT
>NW_027115303.1:4192-4713 GCF_000696795.3 Halyomorpha halys | reverse complement strand
CCTCCAGTTTCACACCTATTCCTTACACTCTAACGAACCGGAAAGGAAAAATAACAGGTTAGTGAATTTTGAAATACCACATTGATAAAAAAACAAAAATGCATTTTTTATGGTTGATGGATAATATGGATAATAAATGGATAGTAATTCGATATTAAATGATTTTTTAAATATCATGTTTTCATAATTAAACTTTTAATAATATGTTTGAAATTTAATTAGTATATTTTGCGGTTGGATTTTATTTGGAGCCAGTTTTAGCTAAGAGCAGACCTCAGAACATTCAGATTGATTTCGATTTTTAGAGATAAGTATTTTATTGAAAAGTAAGAAATACAAATATCCCGTTTTTTGTGAAACAGATATATAGGTACATAAAGTTGTTCAGTGATAAACAGTGATTTGTGGTAACATTAGTATGCTGAGATTGACAATGGTAGGCTTCTTTAGGGTTGCCCATAGGAAGAATCATGAATCTATTATAAACAACATATAACTATATAATTATAAAGTAAATTAGA
>NW_027115303.1:0-1512 GCF_000696795.3 Halyomorpha halys | reverse complement strand
GATTCCCTGAGCCACCTCCGCAACCAGTGACCCACCCAGACCAGACTGCAGTCACAAGACCATGGGTTGCCACCCAGCATCAACCCTCCTACAAACAGTGAAAATCATTCATTAAAATATAATAGCACCATCCAATAATAATTTAATAAATAAGTACAAAAAATTAGACTAAATTCCTAATAGAGGAAAATATGAAATAAAATAAAATATATGTATATATAGTTGACCGTAAAATTTGATATATAGGAATATGATCTTCCTATACACGAAATAAAATTAACTTTGATTCGTCTTCTAAGTAGAAAATAAGTGCGTAAAATACGAGTAAAAAGTATAATTATGCCACATACACATAAAATTGGAAAAAAGATATCCACATTCAAGGTCCTAACAAAAAAATAACTTAAGATTTTCGGAAACAAGGATGAACATGAGTTATTGTGGTATAAAGAAAAAGTAGTTGCATGCTTCTGAGAACATTTTTATGGCACGTCAAAGAGTAATCTGGTAGTTGCTGCTCCAAGTTTCAGATATTCATTATAAAAATTTTAAGTAGCGAGTATATTCTTATATATAGATTCGGATAAGTAAGTAGCTGAAAAATTAAATATTGCTTAAAGTGTTGAAGATACATTTTATTAATAGTATTATATTTAGTAGGCTGAATCAAAGAGGACATGATCACATGGTCAATAGATGTTACAAGGAAGGTTATAGGAACCAGTGTGTGTTTCGTTAATGTTATGTTTAGAGATATTATTGAAATGCGTTTAACAAATAAAAGTTTTTCAAAAAGTTAGAAATTTTTATAGATTTATTTGACTGTTAGTATCCAATCCATTATAAAAGACTGATCTATTACTAGGTATCGAGGCATTAGCCATGATTACAACAATATGTCGTTTATTAAGGTTTTTTGCTATCTGTTCCCGATACCTGGTCAGGGTATCCTTCTGCGAAGCTTTTAGCGTCCCCGGATATGAAAACATCTGTATTAAGTTTGTCACATTACCAGAGGCCCCTGAGAAAATTATATTGGCTAACCTTTAAGGGTCAAAACACAAAATGACAGGTTGTGACGAGGGACCAGAATCAAATTAACCAGGTGCAGGCCCTTCCTGGACATGTCAAACTTTTCTTACACATCCTCGGCCCTGAGGAGGGGACGCCTCCCTCGGGAGTCTTCGGTCATCGATGACCAATGAGAGAAGAGATTTCAAAATAAGGTAACGTCCTAAAAAGAGAAGTGGGAGAAAAAGAGTAGGGTAACAAGGCCAGGAAAAAGAGGCATTGCAGGAGCAGACGGAGACACTCAATAGGAAGGCTTAGACGGGTGAGGACCACAGTCAGGAGGCAGGCATAGAAGATGCACTTCGACCAGACGAAGTCGTGTGAAGGGCCACGAGACCTGGACATCCCTTATGAACGACACCTACGGCACTACATCCCACGGCATCAGCAGCTATAAGTAAAAAATTAACCAATAAGTAATAATGTAATAATCTATATTTT
>NW_027115302.1:376202-391345 GCF_000696795.3 Halyomorpha halys | reverse complement strand
CAATGGCTGAAACCACTTGTACGTCCGCCATGCTTGCCTCTCTGAATAACACTGACATGTGGATGGTTCGCTCTTTTTTACCGAGCAATTGTACGGTGGTTGTATAAGTGGCGAGCGGCCAACATGTGGATCCGCCATCCAATCTAAATACCCCATCTATACTCTTGCGCATGCGCGAATTTGCCTTTTTAAAGTTACCTTTTTTTACAACCCTAACCGTCAGAGACAGCCATTTACCTAATTTTGTACGGTAGAACAGTAAAAGAATACTGTATTATTTTATTGTATTAATATGTTCGTATTTCATTTAATAGGTCTCTAATTCAGTGACAATGTTAAAAGGTTTAAATTACCAGCAATGTTTAGATATATGCAATGTCAGGTGCTGATGCACATTTGCCAAGCTATGGCAAATTCACTCATACGCAAGCGGGTGGATGGGATAGGCTGGTACAAACTGGCTTATATTTGTGCTCGACCGTCAAGTGTTGGTTTTTAGAAACAGATCAAAAGACACTCATGCAAGCGCTTGTGCTTCTTCCCCACTTTTGTACAAAATTAGAATTGTCGTACAACTACCAACAAATAAATATTTGTACTCTCCGAGTTTAGATTAATTAAATAATGTCCTCACCATTCAGAATCAATGATTAACTCTAGTGTAAGATTGCAATTTTTAAAAGTCTATCTATTGGGTGTAAATACATTGTATCAAATCTTGTCAATCAGCTTAGGCGGTTCATTTTTGATGTAATATAGTGAAAATATATATTTATAAAGACATTATGTGTCTGGGTAATTCAGTTAATAATTACCTCATAAAAATTCTAGAACGAATGTTGAATTTATGGGCCATCATCTAGTATGATTTGTATGCTTTTTATTATCTACTACTTTGCCGATATTTATGTTTCTTCCCATTTCGCCTATCCTTGTTTGCTTCTTTTTATAATGAAAATATTGTTAACCGCAGGTAAAAGCCGACACAAGCCCGACGATTACGTTGATAAGGCGATGCTACAGGAGGCAAAGCATAGCTCCACTACCGTCCAGGTAAGCTGGGCCTACTCCGGCGAGGCACGTAACATCCCTAACATTCAATTCTTCAGTTACAATATTGTATCATCACGATTTGTGTTATATTTCATATCTTTCATAATTAATATCTAAGTAGACTTTTAAAGTTGTTCAACTTAAGTATACTTACATTAATTACTTTACTATAATATAAATTACATACCTCTGTACCCCTATTTTTATATTTTCCCTTTCTTTATCATATTATATTTATTGTATCCATTCTTTTAACTTCATTTCTTCAGCGTTTTCTATCCGTGTACATTATAATTTTTTTAAATATATAATTTCTTCCCCCCTAATATGTATATATATTATTTAATGTTAATATTTTCTTTAATTTTCTATAATGTTTATTTTAAAATTATTTTCAAATTTAACTTTTAACTGCCAATCCCCACTCATCCCAATCCATACTGTCAAAACGGTTCTCTCTGGCACTGACTTTAGTCTAAAAGGCACGTTTTCTGACTCGTTCATTTTCTTCCTTTATTCTTTATTTTATTCTTATCCCCCTTTTCCATCTCTTAGTTTGCACTTTCTTTTATATTTCTTCTTTTTATCTGTTATTATTTCCATTATCATTTATTGTCTATAATTTTTTATTATTCTTATTTAATTTTTACGTTTTATTGCATATCATTTAAGTGTTGGTATTTTTTTTAGCACTGATGAAGCCCTGCAACGTGGGGCGAAACGTTTGTTCACAAAATAAAAATAAAAATTGGATGAAATAATTACAAGATGGACGAATAACAAATTTATCGTTTTCCTCGTATTGCTTTCACAATTTTCAACAAACTATATAAACACAAAGAATTCAAAGTCTCAGCACGTTCTATATAGACTGATTAACAATTAAATATATTACTTTTACGCCTGTTTACGAACGTTTGTGCGAGCAGAATTCGGACTCTCCGATATCTTCGCATTTGAGTAAATAATACACAAGTGCATAGTTATTGCGGATTTCATTTACTAAAACCTATCAGTTAGTTTGCGACTTTCCTTCTCGCAGTTAACCCAGCAAGAAAATGCTCAACACGCAAATTGATGAGATGAACGAATGACAGTAAACCTCGAACACAGGTTTCTCCAGCTCATATTATCCTATTTATTGTGATACAAAAAAGTTGTTTTCTCCATCTTGAACGGTTAATGAAATAGTAATTTAAGTCTCAAATTTGTAATTTTCTTCTAAAGGTCTTACATGGTCTGCAAAGTTCGGATAAGGAGAACGAATGACATTTCGACATGAAACATAATTATTCATTAAGTCATTTAATCAAATTATTAAATAATGTCTAGTTTGAAGAAAAATTGCTAGTTTAACGAGATATTACTTTTTATTACGATATTAATGGAAAGTGCCAGTTTCTATGGGATAGCGTTATAAGACATTGATTTTATCTATGATAGATAGATCTAACTACGAAATAGATCTAACTATGAAACGCCAGAACCACGACTCAAATAAAATTAAATTCAGAAGATACAAAAATATTCAAATTATGAAATAATTTACACTGACGGCTCCAAAGAAAATGAAATTGTTGGTTTTGCAATAGTAATACAAGGGACACCCAAAAGATATAAATTACCCACATACTCAACAATATTTATAGCTGAACTTCAGGCGATTTCAACAGCACTTCATTTATCCATAGAAAGTGAATACACAAACATACACATTTGTACAGATTACACAGATTCACTCCAGAGTCTATCAAACTTCAGTCAAAGCGGACCTACGATAGACAAAATTCACAACTATATAGACATGCTAAAATATATTTAAAAAAGTGTCTCCTTTCTCTGGTTAATGGAATTCTCTGGACACTCAGGAATAGCTGGAAATGAGGCAGGGAATAAAGCGACTGCTACAATGAACATTCCACCACTCCAAATCCTACTACAAATAAAGACATAAAGGCATTTTTAAGGAACAAAACCCGAAAAAGTTGGGATTCAATGTGGACTAATGTACCACTCACCAATAAACTGAGATGTTAAAAAAAAACAACACAAAATTGGACAAGTGCGATAATGGGAAACAGAAGAGAAGAAGTGGTTGTTGCAAGAGTAAGAATAGGACATTCCAAATTAACACACCTCCACTTAATCACAAAAGAGGACCAACCTATATGCCAAACCTGTCAGTCCCCATTATCGATAAAGCATGTAATTGAAGAATGCTCATCATTTCGTCAAGACTCAGGAGAATCCATAGACAAAATAATAAAATTTCTGAAAGAAACTCAACTTTATACTAAAATATAATCCACCAATATCGACCAATGTAAAAAGGAAATAGTCTACATTCGACTATCAAATTTCAAAGACAAGAAGATAAATAAAGTAAAAAGGGTGTAATAACCTAGATGATCGCCCTGAATAAAAATCTAATCAATGAGGCATTGAAGCATTGTTTAATCAAGTTCTAGTCAACACCGTGGGATTATCTATTACTTACAAATTGCATGACTTCTAATATGATTAAGTAAAATGCATTCATTTTGAAATGAGCCTGGTCCATCTAAATCCGTACTCCGACCCACTGTGCTATGTGCCTCAATCAGCGACCGGCTCACATTCTCCTCTCCTTCCCACATGATTTATTACTAATTTGTGGACTCCATCATTTATCCTTCACTTTGTTGACTAGTAAATAATTATTATATTATGTAATTTCCCTTTGTCTGAACACAATGAGGTCTTCCTTACTTATTAAACCGACATCATAAAACAAAGATCTTCAGATAATGTAAAATGGATTTATTTTTGCAAATAAAAAAAAGGTTCAAAGCATTTTGAATTTTTTTTTTTAATTTTGATAAATTTTTATAATAATTATTGTTAACCTAAATTTTCCCTGTTAATTAAATATAAATGATAAAAACTAGAATATTATCAGTAAATAATATATAATTTAAAGATACGGTCCGGATGACGCTCCTTTTTGAGCGCCCCGGGATCTTAAAGACCCTGAGTCTTATACTTAAAGAATACATTCTTTTTATTATTTAAGTTTTTTCATTATTTTGTTTACTTTCTTTATTTCACTAGCAAAAATCCTATCAAGCCCAACTGTAACTATCCACATACAATTTATCCTATATTATTTATAAATTAATCTTACTTAATATCTGTGCATAATGTTGATTTAAATTCCTCGTATCTGTTTTGAAATTTACTGTATAATCAATATTTTCAGATATGTAAATGGATTCAAGTATTTTCCTTTTGAATGTATTATTCTCTTTATGTAAAATGATTGTATTTTCAAAATCAAAAATATGTTGTTTTTTGGTTGCATGTTGGACTAGTGCTGTTTTATTTGGATCCTTCTCCTTGTTTTTCAAATCAAATGAAAAAACTTAATAAAAACATAGACAAATTTAAAAAATCGAATACCCACATTATAATGAT
Source organism: Halyomorpha halys (assembly GCF_000696795.3). Classification (NCBI taxonomy): domain Eukaryota; kingdom Metazoa; phylum Arthropoda; class Insecta; order Hemiptera; family Pentatomidae; genus Halyomorpha; species Halyomorpha halys. The sequence continues at coordinate 386,839 of NW_027115302.1, read as the reverse complement.
AAAATACATTCTTTATTTAACTAAAGGGTTTCGAATAAATGAGCTTAAATTCACTTACCATTTGGATGCATTGTTATGAAGTCCAAAGTGTGTCCCAAAAAACGTGGTGCTTTAGAGGCAGGTATGGCATTGAGCAACCTAAAAGATCTGCTGGTATAGTACTGGTAGATCCACAGCAAAACTATACCTAAAATTAAGTACGGCCATGCCCATCCGACGTCCATCTTGATGATCTGAAAAAAAAAATTAATTAAATGAAAAGTGAAGCCTGGAATATACCGAATTTATTAACCAAGACATCGACGTTAAAAGTACTGGAAGCCCTTTTATTTACTAAATGTCCCTTAAGGCTTAGAACTAGTGATGTTGGGCCGTTTTTTGTAAAGGGAGTTTAGGTGTAGGTCTTAACAACTTCGGAACTGCAGCGGCACCGGTTCGAATCCTGCCTGTGGTGGGTTAACTTTTATCAACCCTCTCAGGCCCAATGAGTAAATATTATATATAATATTTTGTTAGAAATTTTATTTTTACTTTTTTATTTCATATAATAGAGGATTAAATCAAAAAAACGATTCATGAGGTTCCACTCCCAGTTACCGACAGTTAAAGGAGCAGTGACCTACAACTTGGAAAACCCAACCACAACCTGAAGACTGAAGCCCAGGCAGCTGCAGAACATCCCGTTGTAAATTCTATATTTACCAATTCTATTGTCATTACTTTTATTTTATTTTTTTTCTCTTTGTCTTTTTTTTTTTTTTTTTTTTCAAATTAACTTGTTTTTTTTTCCCATTAGAGGGCAATTACTTGTATTGTTAGGTTCACTAGGTTTTTCAGTTTTTTTAAAATTTATAATGTTGTACATATTGTAGTCTTTTGTACGAGACTATACCCCCTCCCAATAAACTAATTGTTAAAAAAAAAATTTATATCAACCATGTAAGGCCCACCAGGCCGATCTGGTATTAAATACATAAATAATAGGTTTCATATGAATTTTGATTCGGTTTTTATTATTTTATATATATACATATATTGCGATGTTGGTATGATTGTGCTCACTTTGATCACTATTATTTATTTCCCAAGACTATACCAGATTGTAACATTTATCAATAAATAAAGATATTTTAATACAATATTTACTACATTAGTTTTACTTTCATTTACTTATATATGAAATATATAGTAAGGGAAAGTATTGTAATCGGACAAAAATTATAATTTTTCAACGGAAATGCGAGGAGTTCCTCCCCCCTAGTACAGATGACCTAAACTCGCAAAATGGTCTGTATTTTTGTCCGTGTGTAGATGTGTGTGTGTGAACAGCTTATTTCAAAAACAAAAAGTCGTACGAAACTAAAATTACATATTAAGGTCCCGGATGCAACAGCAACTTTTTCCATAAAATCGATCGACCTGAACTGTCACTCACTTTATAGAATCGATTTTTTTCGATATTCTTGAAAACCGTCCCAACGATTTTGATTAATCTCGGCATGTCAATGCACAATTAAATTACTTTTAATATCAGCTAGGTCTGGTCCTCATTGAAATAATCCTACTGGCTTTAAATGAACAAAAATTTTTTTTTTAAAGAAATATTTTATTGTTAGCAACAATAAACATTGGATAAATACAAAATATATATATCAAAAAAATGATTAAATAAAGAAGAAAAAATAAATACTGAAACAACCGATTTGATCGGTAAAAGCTGAAACATCCCGGGCCCTGTTTCATAATAAAGTACAAACTAATACTATTAGTCTTGTCGATTTAACTTATAAAAATTACACTGACTTGTACAACAATAACTTCTATTTTAGTACTTTTTAACTCGTGTAATATCATTAATAGTCCTCCATAATGAAAAAAAAAAGTATTAGTGTAATTACCACGTTGCTTTTATACTTGTACTATGAACTAATACTATTAGCTTTCATTATGAAACAGGGCCCAGATATTTCCCGATCACATTACGGCTTTGTTATCTTTTGATACACTGTAGTATTCTAGGTAGGAACAAAATTTACATTCGTTATCCACACCTCGAAAAACCCGAAAATACAAATTTTTATAGCAACAGGATTTTTTTTTTATAAAAAATCAGTGATAACTTCAAGACAAGCCAACCTACCTACACAAAACTTTCAGGTTGGCAAGTGTGATGCGCGTACTGCACCATATTTATTTTTTAAACAGCTGCTAGGACCAATTGAGCTAAACGGTAGGGCATGTAACGATTTCGTTTTCAATCAATAGTCACTAAAAGTTTGATCAAAATCGAAGAGGAAACACCTTGCACTCTCTTTGTTAGTACACATAGTAATTCAAAATGGATTGTAACTATTTAATTTCAATAATGGAGATACGGTCGAGCCTTGCTAAAGTGGTGTTTATGGCGACGATTAGAAACAAACCCTACCGCAATTAATGTCTACTTTTATTAACAGTAAAAATCAATCAATTTACAAAAGTGGAAGATTATTGATTGACCGTGTGTATAGATGAATGGAAAATGGTCCGGGTGCGGTCAAAAAAACTCAAATAGTAGATAACTATACTATTTTATTAAGCCAACGTTCGGCCCCACGTTTCAGGGCTTCGTCAGGGCTAAAAAGATACAAACACTATAGTTACAAAGAGGAAAAAAAAAGAAAAAACATAAGTGTAAAATAACAGGGGTATAAAATGAAAAGTAAGATATAATAAGAAAAATTAAAGGTTGTAAATAGTAAATGAAAAGGGTAATAGTAACAGATAGATAAGAGAAGAAATATTGAAGAAAGTACAAATAAAGAGATGAAAAAAGAAAAAAAAAATACAAATCAAATGATGAAACAGAATGCATACCTGTTTTGACGGCTGTCAAAAACAAAGTGACGGTTTGTATTGGGAGGATTGGGGATGGCAGTTATGCCACAATAACGAAAATAATTTGTGAAGTAAACATAGTGAAAAAGTATTTAAATTAGGTGAACAATAAATGGTAATATACATAATAGGGGGAGAAGAAATATTAATAAAAAAATAAAGTAAAGTAAAAAATAATGGGACACAATGTATGTAAGTGATTAAGAAAACAAAATATAACAAATGAGCGGGGATACAGAAAAGTGTAAAATATAATAGAAAATTAATAATAAAGTAATTAATATAAGAACACTTAAGAAGATAACACATGAATATAAGTTAAAAGATAGATACATGAATATAAATGAAACAGGAAGGATAGTGAATATAAAAAAATAATTAAAAAAAAAAATTGTGAGAATAACAAGAATAAAAGATATGACAAGAAAATGGGCTTCTGAAATGCCAAAAAAAAAAAGTGAAAAAAAGTATTATGAGGATTTTATTGTGTTCAAAATGTGTTGATATTTAAGGGAGATACAGTCTTTATCAACTTTATGATTGACGGAATTCTCAGTAAAATTTATGTAAATGGACTCTGATTTATGTAATGTTTGTATCTTTTTTAGCCCTGACGAAGCCCTGCAACGTGGGGTGAAACGTTGGCTCAATAAAATAGTATAATTATCTACTATTTGAGTTTTTTTTACCGCACCCGGACCATTTTCCATTCAAATTTACAAAATTCCTCTTTAATGGTTTTTTTTCACGAAATAATTAAAGATCAGCATTGAGGGAAAAAATTATACAAAACGATAAGTACAATAATTTTTAATAATATTTTGAATTAATAATCATGAAGCATAAAATACACTTCAACAGTAAATCAGAACAAAAATCAAAAAAAAAAAATCGAGGCCAGGGGTAAACGAGTCACGTATAACCGGTTTAGATTCACGTAACTAATTATTATTATACCCACTACACTGATTGTACTTGAACAAGCTGTATCTCCTCCAATGAGGACGATTTTTCTCCAAATGTGGATATGTTTATGATAATTATCATTTATTATATGTTTATTAAAATACATTTTTATAAATGTGTTACCCTCAATCCATGAAGGGCAATAGATGCAGTACTTTGTAAGGAAGTACCTTCCCTTACTAGACCAACGGTTGTGCAAGGAGGTGATTTGGTCAGAATCACGCTCGACCGCATGATTTTTACCCCATTAAGAGTACTCAATTTAAGAGGCTGGGTGGATTACCACTAGCCGGAATGTCCCTCACATTCTTTGTAAGCCCCCGGCTATAGAGCCACAAAATGTATAAACCGCCTTCAGCGGACCATGTTTTGCTCATCTTATAATGCCGTAAGGCAAATCAAGAAAAACTGTATATTGTATTGTATATTATTTCTATTGTAATAATTTATAATCCGTATTGTATATACATATTTATCAATAAAAGAGGTTTTGGAAATAAAAAAAAAAAAGGCTGGGTGGTCCAGTATCCACAAAGTTGACTCAGTGCTACAGAAGGGGTATTCGCGATGTGTTAAATGTAAAATGTTTTACCATGTTAAATGTTATAAGTATAAGATTGCAGCCCTATTTAAAGTCATGTTGAATGCATAAGAACTCTTAGCGGATTTTTTTAGCAACTTGTTTGGTAACCTTTCCTTCCAAAACATCATGCTATTTTATTTAAAAACAATTTTGATCCTTTTTCTCAACTTTATTCTTTTTAAAACTTCCAACGTTTCGACCACTTAGGTCATTTTCAAGGATTTCTACGAACAGCTCCTTTTAATTATTTTTATAACAATTTCATTATTTCCTTCACTTACATACTGATTTTTTTTGGTCTTACCTTTACTTTGTTTTCATTTTTTCTTTTAAAATTCTTAAAATTGCCGGCTAATTGCCTTTGTCCCATCTCTAAATAAATTAATCATTAAAATAATATCATAATAACATTATAAAATTTTTTGTTTTTTTAAAAATAGATTTCTACTTACAATTTCTTCTATACAATTCTTTCCTAAATTTAAAACTTTTACTAACCTAAGTGTAGGTATCCTTGAAAATGACCTAAGTGGTCGAAACGTTGGAAGTTTTAAAAAGAATAAAGTTGAGAAAAAGGATCAAAACTGTTTTTAAATAAACTAAACCACTCTCAAACAAATATATTAATAAAAATTAATCTAATCATGTTATTGTTTACTTCTAAGTTATGACTAACGTAATTAATTACAGCATGTCTAAATTGAGTGAAAAGTGAAAGTTTGGCTTCTGAATGTCTTGTTGATATTTTAACTTGTGATGAACAGAATCAAGATGAGCTAATTGACAACTGTCATTAAATTATTATTATTGTCGTCCATTGCTTTATTAGTTATAAAAACATCCAAAACAATACTAACACAATCAAAACACAAAATACGAGCAAGTAACCTAACACAACAAATAGAACGGTGAACTCAGCCGGTCTGTCGCGTGAGGTCGTTCTCCATTTAACAGACCTAATAACAGACTCTCAACCATGTTACATGTTATATTGTTTTAACATGGTGAAAGAAGGAAATATTTCTCGATTTAACATAAGTTTTTCCATTTAACACACTTTAACATATTAAACTAAAGGTCATGAATACCCATTGTGTAAAAGAAAAACCAGTCTTATAACAGAAAACAATTTTCTGCCCAGCAAGATTCGAAACCGGGTCCTTGGAGCGTCGGCATCGAACCTTACGATAGTGCCACCACGCTCCCATTGTTAGTTAAGAGGGGCATAGAAATAGAGCAGATGCAACCTCTGAATAGTTTTCAGCTGTCCCTTAGTATTCAGTACAAATCCAAATCAATCATTTGAAAAACAATTTATTTATTTTTTATACATGCTTCCTTTAATTTCGAAAATAAAGCATTTTCGCATATGTCACCTTATAGGAGTATTTTTTATCGTATATTAAAGGTGAAAAAATACTGAGTTACATTAAAAATCTATTAGTTCTCAATGTAATTTGCTTCCCTTTATTTTTTCTCAATATTATAGCCACCACCAATGTAAAAAATAAATAAATTTATCATTATTTTTTGATATATCAGTTAAGGACTGATGTGAAATAACCATCTGTAAAAAATAAAGTTATCTTTATTTGTTGAGATATCAGGTAGGGACTGATGTGAGATTAACCATCTGATTGTATGCATCACTTGCTTTATGAGTAAGACATTGATAAAACTTCGTTTTTTTTGTTGTTTTTTTTTATCTCTAGTTGAATACGGATACGATAAAATTATAAAATCCACTGAAAAGTTTAGATGACCTATTAGTAAACTCCATTTTATGTACGGCATAAAACAGATCTCATTGGTGATGAGAGAAAAGCATATTATTAAAAAATTTATTGTCGAAAATATAATTATTAGATTTTTCTTTTAAATTATTGTGTAAGACTTATCAATTCGGAAAGTTCTATTTTTACATCACTATCGTTAAGTTAGATTTGAAGTTAGCCCCTTGCAAGCAAATACAAGTATACCAAGACTTGGTATACCACACATAAATACAACACATACAATACAAGCATAATAAATGCTTGGTAAATAAAGGAAGCAACAAATTTCGGTATTCACACGCTTGTTTTGTTCTATTGAATTCTTTTGGCATTACATTCGATTTATTCTATTTTCATTATAAAAAATAACAAAATAAAGATATGCGAAATGAAAAGGAAACATAAATATCAGGAATGTTGGTTGTAGACAAAAATTCACATTCATAATACCACATAACCTATAAATTCAACCTTTTTGAATTTAATTACCTAGACATATAATGTCTTCATAAATGCATATTTGTGCTATGTTAAATAAAAAATAAACTGCTAAAGTTAATTGGCAAGATTTGAAACAATGTATTTACACCTAATCGATGGAATTTTAAAATATACAAATTAAACAATTAAATATACAATCTTAAACAAGAGTTAATTTTTTAATCCAAAGTTTCGGTAAATTCTTTAATTAATTAAAACACGAAGAGTATTTATCTGTTGGCAGTTCTATAAAAATAGGGATATTCATGATGTTGTGTTAAAGTTAACATGTTAAATGTTATAAGTACAGGATTGACTATTTAAAGTCATGTTAAAGGTTAAATGCATAAGAGCTCCTAGTGGATTTTCTGAGCAACTTGTTTTATAACCTTTCCTTCCAAAAGTTCTTGTTATTGTTTACTTATAAGTTTCGACTAAAGTAATTTATTACAAAATGCCTAAATTGAGTGAAAAGTGGAAGTTGTGTCCAAATTTCGTCACTGAGTGCCTTGTTGATCTTCTGACTTGTGAGGAAGAGAATTAAGATGAGCTAATTGACAACATTACATTATTATTATTATTATTGTCATACCTTGCTTTATTAGTTTTAAAAATGTCCAAAACAATTCTAACACACATTACAAGCTATTAATCTAACACAACAAACAAAACGGTGACGAGCTCAGCTGGTATGTTCCGTGACTCTCCATTTAACAGACTCTAACCATGTTATATTTTATATCGTTTTAACATATTAGGGGTATTCATGATCTATGTTAAAGCGTGTTAAATGGAAAAATTCGTGTTAAATCGAAAAAAATTCCCTTCTTTTGCCGTGGTAAAACGAAATAACATTTAACATGGTTGAGAGTCTGTTACTTGGTCAGTTAAATCGAGAATGACGTCACACAATAGACCAGTTGAGATCGCCGCCATATTAGTTGTTGTGACTTTCAATACAGTTGTCAATTAGCTCATCTTCATTCTCTTCTTCACAAGTTTGAAGATCAATAAGACACTCATAAGCTAAACTTTCACACAAATTCCACTTTTCACTCACTCTAGGCATGTTTTAATTAATTACTTAAATCAAAACTGAAGTAAACAATAACATGAGGGTCTGGAAGGAAGGTTATAAACATAAGGCTTATACAACAAGTTGCTGAGCAAATCCGCTAGGGACTCTTATGCATTTAACGTTTAACATGACTTCAAATAGGGCTGCTCACAATCCTATAGTTATAACATTTAACATGGTAAAACATATAACATTTAACACAACATCATGAATACCCCTATTAAAAGAAGGGAATATTTCTCCATTTAACATAAGTTGTTTCCATTTAACATGTTAAAGGGAAGATCATCATCAATACCCCTTATGAAAACTGAAAAAAACAGTGTGGATGCAGCACAAGCGCTCACTGATTTGTGCCCAAAATAATAACCTTCGTTAATAATAACCCATTCAGACGCTTCCAGAATGGTGAAATTGCCATTGTTTGGCAAACGTGTAGAGGCACCTTTACAGTACACATACGACAAATTCCAAAACCCAAAATTTAAAATTTCACATTACTTCTACTAAGCTGACTCTTTTGGTTTGGAACATTTCACAAATCTGGTCGGTCAAACTATTGGGCACACCACTAGTTGCTTGAACCCTTCTAAAAAAAAATTCATTTTAGGTCCTTCAAGTTTTGGTGGTTCAAAAATTATTTTTAAACATTTTATTGCGAATTTTTTTGAGTTCACACACATGAGTGGTTTTTTTTTAATAACTCAATGCTGGATTGTCTAGATAGGCCTTTGAAATAAACTATTCTTCATTCTTTATTTAGGACAAATGAAAATCAGATAAAGAAAAGTTTATATTTTTTTCAAGACGAACCTTTTCGTGCCTGACACCCTCAAATTCCATGTGCAGGTAGCATGGGATAGATTCCGTTTCTTATCACAAAGGCAACATTCATTTTTCATAGTTATACCAAGTGAGAATGTAAAACCGTTATTATTTATATTTACACTTAGTTAACGTTTTCATTGGGTTTCAAGCACTCATTTTAAGAGAAATAAATAAAAAAATTGACAAAAGAATCGAATATATTCTGTTCAAAATATTTTCTAACACGACCAACCAAGGGTCGTGAGGAGCCCTGGACAGAATCTAACAAAAAGAATTCGCGTGATTCGATTGTCACGTTTGAAATCAAACTAAATCTTTATGCATAATTAATATAAAAACAAAAACTGTTTGTAAATAGAGGATTAGTTGATAAATAGAGGATTAATCGTTTATAGATAGTTATACATTAGCTAGGAATCAACAAAAACTATTTAATAATCTATAAAGATTAATATTAAAAAAATACAATTCGACACTATTCTTAACTGAACATGGACAAAGTTAATTTTATTTAACACGGATTTATTTGACAATCTCAGATACGTTGTGAAAGAGGTTTTTTTTTTCGATAGCAAAAGTACTGGATGATAAGAAGTATTCTTGTAGATGGAGGAGATAATTGGTCAGACAACGAAAAGGATGTCTTCAAGAAATATAGTAAGGAGTTGAAGAAATCGTCATCCTTGAAGGTGACCTTCATCTAGTTCAAGGTCAAAGAAGATTGATATGACGAACGTTTTGATAATTTTTTGTTTTATATTTTTTTAACCTTTTTCTATGTGTCTTTTCTTTTTAGGTGTTACGTCAGGAAAAATAATTTTGTTTCGATATTTCGGAATTTTTGTCTGGTTTTATTTTTAAATATTTTTTTATTAATTTATCTATTTATTTAATAAATAAAATAAAAACCTTTTCTGCCAGATGTTAACTATTTAAGGAAGGAACATTTCAGTCATAAATACATCAACTGTTCCCCATTTTCTAGCAACCAAACTTAGGGGAATTTAATGGAATTTAATGGTTAAAATTTGTCATGTCTCTCAATTATATAAAAACAATTTTAGTGATCAGCGTGCAATAATTTATTTTATATATAAAGTGCAATAATAAAACTGTTATACCATTTGAGCAACGAGTAGTACAACTAAATGAACAGTTGTTTAATTTCTAAACTTAAATATTTTTAGGGCTTAAAAAATAAATAGCCGTTAGGCGGACAGGGAGTAGCCCTCTAGAATTTAATATTAATATGAACATAGAAAGATTATATAACCTTAAACTCGCTAAATACTTACTAAATTTGCGCAAATGTACACCAAAAACTGTAGTCCTTTGATCAATAGCCTAGATTGTCTATAATTTAAGAGTAAATTGGAAGCTTGTTGCACTCAATGATTTTATATTCAGACAATGAAGACCGGGAAACTAAATTTTTAAAGTTCTTAAAATGACTATAATTTGATGATTCTGAAAATTAGTCAAGGGGCTACATAGATAGGAGTATTCAAAATATTATAATCTAGTATTAAACTCCAAGGATTGGATTTGAGTTTTCCAAGTTCAAAATCCTTTATTATTTCAATATTTTAATTTAATTTTTATAACTAAATCAGAAACAAGATATAACAACAAAATCGTAAGATAAAACTACCCAATCGTTATTTGTTTTTTACAATGAATTTTGTTGTATTACAGTGAGCGTCAACTTCAATCAAAATATGCAATTGCACTAAAATCCGGTATTTAATAATAGCATACTTAAACATCAAAATTACTCCGCCATTGTCAGCTGAAATCCTTATTTTGAGCTGTCTCTTCTGGGCTACAGTTTAATCTTAGAATTCATGGCCCAGAAGTGGTCCTCTTGAGTTTCGACTAATTTCAAAACGAACAAAAATAGTTTAATCTAGCACTGAAAAAGAATCAGAACCTAATAAACAAAAACAGATTTATTCCAATAGTAGCTATGAATTTTGATTGAATTATTCCAAGATCAATGGAAAATACTAATCTTTCACTGTTAAGAGATTATGATTGGAATAAACTCATT
>NW_027115302.1:360524-376152 GCF_000696795.3 Halyomorpha halys | reverse complement strand
TGTTAAACAATGATTTAGCATATTGTAATAGATAGATTAAATACAGTAACCCATTATACAATCACCCGATAAAAAAAAAAAATAATCCTTTTATCTACACTACTGAAGATAAATGTCTATAAATCTTCACTGTTTTAAACACAACCTTGTGAAAACAAAATATTATCATACAAACCAACGATAAATTAAAGTATTAAAAAGGAATTTAGCATAAAAAGGGGACGGTGCATCATCACAGCTTGGTTTAAAGAAACACTGTCAACTTTATTGTCAGTTTTATGTTTTGTTCGTTAGTACAAGTTGTGTTGGATATGAACAAAATTTGTGTTAATCAATGAACAAATTAACATTTCCGAAGGGCCGCCCGTAGCTCAGTGGTTAAGACACAGTCTTGCCAATTGCAGTCTATTGGCCGTGCCGGTTCGAATCCGGCCTGGGGCCTTGACTTTATTCATTGAATGCCGGTTCCACAAAATGAAGAACTTTGACCCCCAACCGAGGTTAGGCAATTTGGACTCCAATGAGAGTCTTAGAAAAATTGCCGAACATACGAATACGATCGACCAATATTGTCGGCTACGATACCATGAACTCATATGTATTATGCAGATTTAAACCCTGACCTAAAATAAAAGGATTCCTTTGGTCATAATAGTCTAGGTTACAAAGCATAAAATGTTTTTGTTTTTTTTTAAATTAAATTATTTCTGCTTTTCACAACTTTCAACTTCCGCTCGCTGCATTCGCTCATTTGAAAACGGAAGTTGTGTAATGGCATATAACTGTGTGTTCTGGCGACAGCCATACGAACTTACTTTATAAGAGCTCCAGTGCATGGTGAAGGAGGGCCTTCGAAGTTTTTCAAGCGGTAACAGTTACGGACAGATGAAGCTACCCTTACCTTCATGCGGCCTCATCTCGTATTTTTTTTTTTTTTTAATAATGATTATTATAATTCAGTTGAAGATATTAAACTATTACTTAGACGAAACTTTTTCCAATTGAGATGGTTGCACATTGGATTTGCATAAATAATTTTTTTTTCTTTTTTCGGCCAAGACTCCCATTGGAGTCCTATACTGCCTAACCATGGTTGGGGGTCAAAGATCTTCATTTTGTGGGACCGCCACTCGATGAAAAAAGTCAATGTCCCAGGCCGGATTCAAACCGGCTCCGCCAATAGACATCAAATTGGTAAGACTGTGTCTTAACCACTGAGCTATGGGCGGCCCAATAAATAATTTTAACTACCGTGTTATATATAACAAAAACATGTTCAGAATTTTGAAAAAAAAATTAAGGGCTCCATTTCTAATCTGGAGGGCTTGCACATCTGCAAGTGCCAGGATTCTCCATTTGGTTGAAGAGGGATCTAATATCAGCTACAAAAGAATGTAACAACAGCAAAGCAAATCGAATAGTAGTCGCTGAGCACCCTTAGCAACCCGATCACCGTTTCGATTCCGGCCTTGGTGGACCGTCTTGTTCAACGAGAACTCGACTTTCCAACAATGGTTAGAATTAGTTGGTTACCTAGATATTTCCCTCCCCTTCCTCCTCCCGTGTGTCTAATAAAAGTTTATAAGTCAAGAAACAATACAGCATATTTCTTGAAACAATAATAAGAATAATAAAGGGCTAACGAACCCGATGGTTCGATGCCGATACCTCCAAACCCTCTCGGCATATATCCTTCCAGTGATGCCCCTCCAAATCTAATTCCACCAAATCAGTTTTAACGCAATCCTCGCGTCTTTCCCGCAATCTACGTTTCGATCTACCCCTCGGACGTTTACCCATTGGTTGAGTGTTTATTAGCATATTACGGATCCGCTCGTTACTAAGCTCTACAACCTAACATGCCAATCTTATATGCCGCACTGAACAAGGAGGTTCTTAGAAGGCCTAGGTGTTAGCATCGGGGATATTGCGAGCTTAGCAGAAAATATTATTTTGGACTCCATGGGGATCATACACCATCACCTGCATGGGAATTAGCTCGGAGATTATTCATTGTTTTATTTATTTATTTTAATATGTGGACCTGTCGATTTGTATGTTTTAACTTATTTATTCATTAAATTATTTTATTTTAAAACTTATTTATCCATTCATGTGTTTCTTGTAACCGCCTTTTTATTATATTTTCCTTTTAATCTATGTGTTAGTCTTGTTCTCGTAAAATGTATTTACTTGTTTGTTTTTTTGGTAAACTCATCTACTGCTCTGACTATTATTGATGGTCTGATCTCACATTGCCGTCTAATAGTGAATTTGTTTAGCGGGTCACTGGAGAGGATCTAGAAGGGTGAATTCGGGAGAGTGAATCTGTTGATCGGGTGAATTAACTGTTTTCTTTCTATTTTATTATACCATGTAATTATATGTAATCTATATATGTCCGATTGCGGATTGATTAGTATGCCGAGTGTGTGGCAACCTGATGTATTTGGACAGCATAGATAAATAAAGTATTTCTCTCTCTACCGGGTATAGGTCCCTTAATTCAGCATTGTATCTTCTAAAATCTCCCGTTAATTCATCCTTTTTCGGTCCGAATATTTTGCGTAATATTTTATTTTCGAAAACCCTAAGACGCTGTTCATCCCTTAGTGTAAGAGGCCACGTCTCACATCCATGAAGAACAGTGGGAAGGATAATAGTTTTGTAAATTCTAATTTTTAAGTTTTTCGATAGAAGGTATTTCTTGAAACAATGTAAAACAATATGGATGTTGGTTCATTGTTATCATCGTCTACTAGTAGTACTCGCGCTAAAACTTCCTCAATGGGATTTCAATTAATTTTATTTTTGGGCAACACGGCTACAGTTTGCTTTTGCCAATCCACTTCAGCTAAATCTAATCTATCATAAACTTTATACATTGTTAAAGCCTTGTTTAATTTTTAAAACTTGCAAATAATCCTTTTTTTTTAAAAAAAAAAAAACATTTATGATGCCATTGACCATTGGTAGATAATTTCCCAGATTGAACAAAAGTGGTCATTGTTTGCAAATGAAGTAGCAATTCTCCGGTAAGAACAAGACCTTGATTACTTATTCATAAACAATAAACAGTGTTATTTGTTTAAATTATGATTCTTGCGTCAATAATGCTAATTATTTAACAGACACTAAATTCTCTACCATATTCAGAAGGTGATATAGCATCAGATGCTGCGTTATTAGATAATTAGTGCTGATGCCACAGTGTTCTTGTCTCTCTCGACAAAATAAATAAACATATTAATTTCTTTCTTCTGTTCGGACATAGCTACTCCCTGTATACATTGAAGTAAGCCTCAAATAAAATTATTAAAAAAAAAAAAATTCTGAATTGATTACATTTTTATTTTATTTTTATTATGACTAATGCAGTATTAATATTTTTAAAAGCAACGAAGTTGTTCTTTTACTCTTCCAGTTAGTTATATACGATAGAAGAGTGTAGGTTGCTATGCTATTCCTCCCATATGCACTGCATGTGTCAGAGAAAATCCCATCATAAAAAGCTTTTAATGCCCCACAGTCATTATTTTTCAAAGTGTATAGGTGAATGCTAATTTAAATCTACTTTTAATACATGAAGTTTGCGTTGAATAATCATTCTATTTAAAACTAAATTAGTAATACACTGATATGACCCTTTTTAACTTTTTGGTGTTTTATTACTTTTTAATATATATATATTATATATATGCATATAAAAAAAATACATTTAAATAAAAGTAATACATATTCATAAATGATAATTAAATTTAAAAATAAGGTGTCATAAATATAAAAAGTAATATTTATTACCCCTTATTTTTAAATTTAATTGTTACTTATACATATGTATTACTTTTATTTAAATGTATTTTTTTTTTATATGCATATAAGTTGAGTAGTTTTTTTTTTAGATTTTAATGAAATAGAATTGTGCATTTCCATGTAGGATTTTTATGTATATATATTTTTTTCTATATTTAGAATTTTCGATATTTATTATACTAAGAGCGAATTAGATGTAGATAATTAGGTTACCAGTTTAAAAAAAAAATAATAATTTTATAAAAAAGTAAAAAAAAAAAAAAATGAAAATATTGAAAAAGAACTTAAACGATAAAAAAAAAAAAAATCATTTACTACTAATATGAAGTTTATTATTTACTAATTATGCTTATGTAATATAAGAACAATAAGCAATTGTCCAACAAGCCTTATTGTTAGTGCAGTATCTGTATAGCAGCCCAATGCAGTAGGGCGGCATACATTTTTGAATAATGTATATCTCTCCTAGTATATATATTTTTTTTTTTGTAGTTAATACTAATATATAATTTATTGATTATTAGTACTAATATGACCTCGTTATGATTTAAGAATCCTTAAGTAAAAGGTTTTAGGCGTTCTTGCCTTTATTTCATTTACATGATATCAGAAAAATGTAAGTATATGTGGAAAACTTCCAGAGAAATACTAAACATTGTTCAGGTGCTCTGACCATACGCAAATAAATATACAAACAGTCGTTCAGAAACATAGTATTAGGATAGGTTAAAAATAAAAGTTGGGAGACGTGAAAAGCAGAGCCGTTCCCACAGTATAATTAATTTTCGTCATGGCCATTGTCAATGAAAACAATCTGAACCCTTGTTAAGAATAGATTCAAAGAAACGTTGCTCCATAAACATATAATGGATCATTAAATCGAAAAAAAGAAGAAAGTAACCGTCAATAATACCTTGAGGTCCGATACCGCCCTCCAAGAAATACAATTCTAAATATATGATACTGAAGTTAGCACAATCCTTCCACCACCGCCTTCAGAGGTCTAAACGTTTTTTATATTCTTATTAATTTCCTCTTCGTTCATCTCAACGACTTCACACGCCAATTTCAATCACGGTCGATCCAATTCCTTCAATTATATTGCAGTTACCGCTGAAAGGTCATGGAATTCAGCCTTGTGCAGTTTCACCTCTTCCTTCTTTCCAAATATATTAAGGTAACAATTTTTAATACATTTGATTGATATATACAATAAATGAATAAAATTTTTCTTACATAACATAAAAAAAAAAAATTATCGTACATATACATACGTTAACATCGATCCCTTTTCTGGCTCTCAGGAAAGATGGGTTTTGATGCTGTTAGAAAAAAAAAAAGGAGGTCCACAGAGAAGTGATCAATATCAAATTCTTACCGGAACTTTAATAAAAGTTATTAAAAAAAAAAACTGAGAGGTTTCAAAACTCTGACAGTAGCAAAACAGCGGATCGTTACAGTTCAAATTGGATTTTAAAGATTTTGGTATGGCTATCAAAAACCAAGTAAGTTCTTAATTAATTGGGTATAGAATTTTAAAGCCTAAAACTGAACCGTTTTTGAGAGTGCGCGAATTAGGCACGGGCAAAACCTAATTCCAACAATAGTCGCCATGGTCGTACTCATGGAAAAATTGTTGGTTCATTCCCAAACCTTAGTCTCAAACACGACTAATCATAAAAATATATAAGACAGATCCCACTCTTTTTCATTCATAAAATCAAGTCCAGCAAGTGGGCCTAGTGGTCCTTTTTGCCAACCCCTGACAGCTACCTAAGTTGCCGCCGCGTACTAACCATGTCAAACCGTGTCAAGATTCATTCCTCGGGACCGCCGAAAAATGAATGTTAACTGCCCCAGGTGGGAATCGAACCCACAATGTTCCGAACCGAGCGCACAGGGATCTGCGCCCTAACCCGCACGGCCGTCACACTCCGTTTGAGGGAACGATTTAGCCGATTCCCACGTTTTATAGCTCTTATAGTTCAACCAGACGCCGGGATTCTTGATTGAAAAAATTCGTGCTCAAAATCCTGAAGATGATAGTTTCAATTATGTTCAGTATGGCCGCCAGTGCTTACGTAATAATTTTTGCTATGAAGAGTCACCCAATTAAAAGGTTATATCGCTCAAATTACACAGTCATATTCCAAGAATGTCTTAAAACAATTTAAGGTCAAAATATTTTTTTAAATACTGTACTCGACCTGTTTTGTCTTTCCGTTTTTTAAATATGTAATATTTTTTTTAAAAAGAAGGAATCAATCGATTTCCATTTTTTATGTCTCAAATTACCGAGTGAGACATTTACGGGAGTATATGTTTTTAAACGATTTGATCAAAAAATACTGAAAAATAATTTATTCGAATATATTAATCATAAGTTTGACGGCTCAAATTACCCAGTGATGTCCCATGAATATTTTGAAATTGTTTGAGCTTAAAATAGTAAGAAAACGATACGAGTACAAAATACTGAAAAATAATTTATTCAAATATTTAGTTCGTACGTTTTCTGGAATATATTAATCATAAGCTTGATGGCTCCAATTACCCAGTAATGTCCCACGAATATTTTGAAACTGTTTGAGCTTAAAATAGTAAGAAAATTTTTTTTATCATAAATTAATATTTTCTACTTTTTGTTTGTTCGTTCGGAACGTCCTGAGCCCTGTGCTTTTAAGCCCTAAACATTAACGTTTTTTAAAATAAAACAGTGGTACTATCTAACTCATTATTTATGAGTATTGTTTATGAATTTATATAGAGAAGAAATTTATCTATTAATTCATTGTTTCTGTAACTTATTATATAAAAAACTTGCAAATATTGTTTGGAGTAGAGTACGAAACAGATTTTTTTTCGTAACCTCCTTAATTATTAAATTCGTACAATATATTCGTAAATAAGGGAAATGATAAATGTATACTAGTGAAATATTGCCTTGTGGAATTATAAAGTTAGTTGCGGGGTCCAATTAAGGTAGTTAAGATCTTGAAGCTAAAGCCAGTGTGTTATTGGAACGGGGAGGGACGTTCTGCTGGTTAGTTGTGAATGTAACGAATTTATACTGCTGAGTCCAAAGTCCTTACCACGTCTAAAGGAGCCTCTACATGTTGGCCAAGCCATGGTGAACTCTGACATGCGCGAGCATGTGGATGGGTGGCTTGTACGAGTTGGCCTAAGCTCGTTGCCGATCTGTCGAGAGTCGGTTTTTTGGACACAGATCAAAGGGGTTCGTGAAAGAGCTCGTATATTATCTCCACCATTGTTCTTTGTCTAGTTGCAACTCAGAGCTGTTAGGATGTTAATGGTGTTAGTTGTTACTGTTTATAATAAGTTTTATATTCAATCTTATTTATTTACATTTAATTTCCTTTCATTTCCATTTTTTTTTTTGTAATAAAACTAATATAATCCCAGTGCAATGGCTGAAACCACTTGTACGTCCGCCATGCTTGCCTCTCTGAATAACAATGACATGTGGATAGTCCGCTTTTTGTTTACCGAGCATTTGTACAAGCCTCCGATTCATGACAAGCGGCCAACATGTGGATCCGCCTTAAGACATCAACTAAGGGGACAGGGCACTGCCATCTCCCAGGTCTTGGTGGAGGGATAATTTAACGAAAAGGAGGGTTCGAGCAGGCCTTCAACTCATCAAAAAATTTGATATGCCGTCAGCTTATTAACTCTGGCACAGTGGGGAGTTGGAGCTCTTCACGGAAGACGCTGTTCTTGGCCCTCTGTAGCTTGGTTCCCCTGACGATTCTTCGAAGAACGGATCCCTAGAAATTCTGCAGTCTATTCAACGTAGTTTTGTAGAGGGGTCTCATTAAAGGTGCACCATGGAGCAGAGTTTGTCTGATAATTGCTTTGTACATCTGTAGCTTCAGGCGCAGTGAAAGTTGCGGTGAAGCGAGCAGATGGGGCAGCCTATACGATTTAAGTGGGACCAGCTTGAGCCTCTTATTGGCATGATTGAAAAGTGAAATGACGATCTAGGGTACACCAAGATAGAGGATGGAATTAGAGATTTTCCGCCCCTGTTCATCCAGTACGACTCTCTGCGGCAGGTAGCTCTTTTTGCCTTTCTGAAAAGACATAACAATAGTGTCAGTCTTAGACAAGTTCATCCTGATGCCATCTTTGTTCAAAGCAGCTACGATGGTAGCAGCTTTCTGTGTAAGGGTGAGACCCCTTTTAGGTCTGGCACTAGAGGCATAGATTCCAATGTCATCCGCATAAGCTCCAACTTCATCATATATTACTGCTAGAAGATGCTAAAAGATTGAAGTGTGACTTTACGACTGCAATTTTACAATGGAATAAAAAAGTAAACAATAATTAATTATAAAAATGTTATATGATTAAATAGCAACTATATTACCGATACTTGGCACCAGTTATTAACTAAGATGTAACCAATAAGGCAATAAGAAACAATAATCATTATAAAATCACATTTTGACGTGACAACGTCTTATAAATCATTTTGCGGGATGCCATGTTAGAAAAAGTGTCCCGTAACGGAAGTAGATTTTGACGTGACAACGTCTTATAAATCATTTTGCGGGATGCCATGTTAGAAAAAGTGTCCCGTAACGGAAGTAGATTGTGGGGGAGGTAATTAGTAGTGTAGTAGTGGGGGTAAGAGGATTAGAGTCATGCAGGCAAAAGTGTCCCGTAACAGAGAAGGTAGTGGTGGGGATGGGTAAGAGTGAGGTGGTGGGGGTAAGAGGATTAGCATAGAGTATACGTTGTCACGGAAATATGTCGAGCGTTGATCAATCATAACATTAAATATACATCTATAAAAAAGAAGAAGTGGTTTTTGATTTCTAAAACGAATGGAAATTTTCTTACTTTATTGCTCAGTTCTTCCTCACAGATTTGTCGTAAGGAGCTACCAACAGATCTGTGTAATCTATTGGTTATTTCTTATACTTACTTCAAGTAGTCTATTGATTTTTGTTTTACAACGATTATTTAAGTTTATGATTGATCAACGTCGACCTCCCAAATCTTAAATTAAAATAACAAAAATGTAAAGTGATTTTATGATGATTGTCGTTTCTTATTGCCTTACTTAATAACTGACGTCAAGTGTCTCATAGCAAGGTTCAACGGTAATAAGAAGGATAACTATGGATTGTATATCCGACTATGAAGTAGAAAACAGAGATTGATAACTATGCAATATTTTTAAGACGAAAAAATAAGTTAAAATCTATCTCTATAGAACGAGTAGCAAATTTTAGGGCCCAGAGAATGTTCCATTCCGAATTAATTAACGAATTTACGAAATGTTTCTTCTAAATGCCCACCTTTAGCTTCCGTCAATGAATTGTTCAGTTTATAAACGCTTCTGTTGTAAATGCGAACCCTTAGCAATACTAATAGTCCTTAGTAGGGGAAAATGTAATGGTATCCTATTAGAAGGTAACTTCTGGGTTGGGCTTTAGAGGGGACTCCTCCTCTCTCTCTCTCTTTTTCCCTTTGGGGCTCATTTTTCCCTCTCGACTATCAGGTCCTGTGTCTTTGTCGGCTTCACTGCCACTTCCTGAAACCAGCCTGACATTTCCAGCCACCATTTTTCTATCGTTTATCTCAACCAACGATGTACTTCTTGTAACATTAGATGCTACAACGGCCAAGTCTCCCGCCATTGCAGCACTGCGGACGTGTGATGACGACGCCGGGGAACCCGATTTACACCTCTTGTTCCTCATGAGCTTCTTCAAAAAATCTATTAGTTGATTGTACTTATTTACAATATGTAACAGCTATATCATCTGAAACTTACATATTAACGTTTGTACATACCGAAGTGTTTCTTTATGGTTCAAAATTAACGGTGATCGAAATAAAATAGACATTATAAAATTTAATGTCAGCGACTAGTTAAGTTTATTCAGTTTCAATGATAGCATTAAACATATTTTTAGCTATTGATAATAATTTGTAAACTATTATGTAACAATTGGGTGACCAAGTGCTATAAGAAAGGCAGGAGTATTTGTACTGTCAGCAGAAATATCCTGACGCTGTTCATTTTACTCTGACCGGTTACCCTAAATGAAGACGGAATGAATGTGTACGTGTGAATCGATTTCGAACAGATTTTTCTCATCGGCCATCTTTAGATGAACTTCCATTTGATACACTATTATTAGATTATGAAATATTTGCGTTATTATGGTAGCATTGCATTTCAAAAAACAATAAACATGGCAATAAAACCCAAATCTTGATCATGTATTTTATTTGGTTATTATTCACTATTAATAATTTTTTATTTTTCCATTCCTTACCTTAGGGGCAACACTGAATTTGGCAGTTTCTAACGATTATGGCCCCCCAATTTCTTAGCTGTGTTTCTGGCTGCAGCACATTTTTTCGTCTCCTAGACACGGACCATGGTCTTCAGAAGTTTTTCAATTCATAAACTGACTTTTCTTGTAAGCACTCTTCCTACTTTATCAAGAGTTATTTCTTCATTCAACGTTCTAACCTGAGATACCGATATAAAGAGAAGAATATTAATCTACAAAAGGTTATAACTATTTTTGAAGATTACCAATACGGCTTTAGATTTGGTACAAGAGACCAAATTTTTATTCTGTGACAAACGATGACAAAATGCTACGAAAATGATATTGATCTGAACTTATTATTCGTTGATTACATGCAGGTATTCGGTAGCACCAATAGATCAATCTTGTTAAAACTAGTTAATTTAACACTTATTACCATGGAAAATGCTTTATTAAAAGTTATTGGAAATAAATTAGCGAATCTTAAAAGGTACAGTCTGGCGTTCATCAAGGAGAATAGCGTCCTCCCGTCCTATCTTAAGATTCTGAATCATTTACAGTTAGATTCATTTTTAAATCCACGACTGACATGGAATCCTCATACAAGACTAAAAAGACAAGAAACTGCTCGTAGATTCCGACTATTGGAACATTTACTAGACAAACGGTCTAAATTGCCAATCCATTACAAAAGACTGATCTACATGACTATTATAAGGCCTATCTGGACATACGGAGTTGAGCTTTGGGGCTCCACTAAACCATCAAATTCCTCCAGAATCCAATCCTTACAGTCCAAAATCCTTCGTAAAATCCTTAATGCTCCTTACTTTGTCACAAATCAAGTCATCCATCAGGACCTCAATATTCCATATGTTGCCGATTTGGCCAGAACCAGATACCGTTCCTTCCATAATAAACTTCTCAACCACCCAAATCCACTTGTTTCTAACCTGGCTTCTCCTTCATTACCTAATAATCCTCCTAGGCGTCTGAAAAGAAGATGGCCTCGAGATCTTCTCCTCTAGAAATGTTATTGGAGTTCTATCAGTGGGTAGATTCTCCACATGTTTTTATCATGTCACTATGTCACCTACAGCAAATTTACTTGTTGTATATATGTGTATACAGTTGTAAATATCAATAAATAAATTATTTAAAAAAAAAAAAAAAATTTTAAATCCAGTCTTATTATACATCTATAGCATTTGGGATACCACCATTAATAGTTTCAACTTCACTAATATTTTCAAAGGAATTTTCGTTTTTGAGATACAGTATTCAATAAGTCAGTGAGATATTATTCTTTTATTATAGAGGTTATCCAGGGGATCCAAAGAACTAATATTTGCTAATACTGGTCTGATGATGAGATGATAGTATTGTTAGGTTTTTCTAGAAAATTTAAATAACTTTCGAATGAATGGCTATAGACTTCCAGAAGATGTTTTGGTTTCGAGTTATTCGAAAAAAATTTTTCTGCTATTAGGTTTTTTTAAACCACTTTATTACATATCTCTGAGGGAATAATTTCAGCTTAGTTGGTGTAATTCGTTTTTGAGATTCATTGATCAATAAGACAGTGATTTAGATGCTACAGACACGTACAGCCCGCCTTTATCATGGAGATTGCGGTCTTGAAGGCTTTAAGTAATCGTTAAATTAACATAATACGCCTAAAAATAGTAAACTTTAAGCAATTAGTGGTAATAATTTGCATGCCAATTACAATAGTTATTTTCCCTTTAATTATGTGCTGCTGCCTAATTTGTTTATGTTTTAACATAAGCAATTCAAAAATTCGTGTAATTCTTACCAGTGTTAAGTAATTTAAGAAAAAAGTAACGACGTAAAACTTTATTCAGTGAGTTCTTTATCGTTTATATCTAAAGCTAATTGTTGGACTAGTACCATCGTGGAGTTTTTATAAGAGCTATTACACTAAGTTTATACTGAGTGGACCTAAAACTGTGGATTAATAGTGTGGGATCATAAACCCAATAATTTTCCCTTTATTACATTAAATTGATATATACATTAATTGTATTATTGTTATGAATTTAGTAAATAAATGTTAATACTACAAATAATGCCAGTACAATGGCTGAAACCACTTGTACGTCCGCCATGCTTGCCTCTCTGAATAACACTGACATGTGGATGGTCCGCTATTTGTTTACCGAGCATTTGTACAAGCCTCCATTAATGGCGAGCCGGCTAACATGTGGATTCGCCTTAAGATGTCTCAAACCTGTTTCCTTTTTTGTTTCCTTATACTGGATTGAACAATTAATCACTAAGAATATTTATAAGCTAAGAAAACAATATTAGTTTTAATTTTGAAATACTTGTTTTCACAGTTATGAATATAGAAGGGGTTATTTATCAATCATTTTATTTATGAGCTTATTAACTTAGCTATTTTCCATTTTGTAGAATTATATACAATACATGTTTACTAAGACATAAATTATATCTCATAAGGCAAAAATGAATTCATGGACAAATAGACACTTCCATAACTATTTGTGATACTGCATATTTTCAATCAAATCATGTTCAAAGTATTCGCACTAAACGGGATAGTTACCACATTGCCTAGATATCACTAAAAGGTGAGCGATACAAAAATAACCACGCTTTGACCCTACAGGTTTAAAATAAATAGTATATTTATTTATAGCAAAGACTAGTCGAAAATAAATAAGCCTCGCTTCTTTCAAAATTCGTAAACAGTGACTATGATTATGAATAATTGACAAATAACTTTACTAATGAAATCATTTACCAAAAGTGTTAAAATTCATAATTCTTTTTTTTTTTACATCAATATGTTTCTTAATGGTTTAAATATAAAGGATTTTTGGAAGAGTTTTAAGGGAGAAAAGTTTCAGGAGGAGATAAAATATTTAACTTCCACACTACTAACTGTCCTTAATCATAACAAAGGTCTTTCCGAAAGTATTTAGATTAAGATATAATTTGTTAGTAAAGTAAAAAAAAAACAGAATTCAATATCCTTTTAAAAAGTTTAATACTTTATCTGGTATCGAGCTTGTTTCTACATGAAAAAACTAAAAAATCTTTATATTTTTGAGAACTTAGATTATTTAATTTCAAAACATTTTAAGTGTTCATGTTCGATGCGTTTATATTATTGTATCTTATATTCATATAAAATCTATATCGTTCAGAATTGAAAGCATTTCCATCTTCTGAACGAATCTTAAAAGCCAATTACCTCTTTCATTTAATGTACTTGCATATAAAATCAACTTCGAAGATATTTTAAGACCTTAACAAAAATTATCAGATTAATCCCAAACTGATCACTAATAACAAACGTTATAATAAACATGGCTTATCAATAAATTAACAAAACTAATGTTATTTCTTTTGACTAAATAAAAACTAAATTACAATGAGGTGTAGATAGTTGACCGTATATTAATAAGTGGAGAAGATAGTCGGGGAGTACGGTCAGCAAAAAAGCCGACGTTTCGACCTGAGTTTCAGGTCTTCATCAGGACTGTAAAACAAAAAGAGATAACAAGCATCATTAAGAGGATCATAAAATTAAAAAGAAATTATAAACTAACAAGTTTGGAAATATGCATACATTACGATGAATTGAAAATAAAAAAAATGTTGATTAATAACCATGGAATTAGACAGTAGCCAATTGATAACAATGATATAGGAAGTATAATATTATATAGGTAAGAAGATATGTACATACCAATATAATATATTTCATCTTTCAATTTTATCAATCTCCTACTGTTTAATTCCATGGTTATTAATCAACTATTTTCTATTTTCAATTCATTGTTATGTATTTTTCCATATTTGTTAGTTTGTTGTTTCTTTTAAATTTTTAGGTTCTCTGAATGATGGTTGTTATCTCTTTTTTTTTTTATAGCCCTGAAGAACACCTGAAACTAAGGTCGAAATGTCGGCACGAATAAATAATTTTCTGTTTATTTGTGTTTTTTTGCGGACCGCCCCCTCCCCCCCCCCCCCCGACCATCTCCACTTAAAAACCAAATTACTTCTTTACAACTTCTTATGTGAATTTGGGCTATCGGAACGGCCTACATACTACTAAGTTACATTTAGAATTAAACTATTCACAATTGAAAATAATCCTATTACACGTATATATAAAATGTTTGTATATTTACCCATTTCTATCCAATGAGAAATAACTTTTTCTCACCTTTATAATAAAAGTCAGTATAAATTAAAACTTTAATACTTACCTTACGTGAAGTATTCTGCAACCGATAACTGACCACCAACAACTACGAGGGACCGTACAAAACTAGCTAGTTTGACAACTGAGCCGACCTTCAGGTCTGCATTTTATAATTGCGCATGCGTGGATCCCTTTTATCCACTCTTTTCTCATCGCTTGTCAGTCCTTAACTACATTAATTTGTCATGATTGGAGCTATACTTTTCAAAGCCCCTATCTTAGTGACTAACCGCTGACTTTAATGGTATCATTATCAGACCTATTGTAGTTTCTGCATTAATTTACAATTCATGCCAGTACCTTTGTACATATATTAACATATGAATGAATTCAACTTAAATGTGGACCCCCGTTTAATACAATAATAAAAATTTAAATATCCTATCTGGTTTCTTTAAAAGATACAGTTTTTCCTACTTGCTGTATTTTTTTTTTTTTTAAATTATTTATTGTACCCCAAATAATGGTTAAATAACAAAATGTTACATCCTCAGCTAGTCCTTGTTTATGGGTTCAATAGTAAATTTTGATCCGTGGCAATTAGATATCATAAATCAATCGTAATTTCAATGATTTACAACCCTCAACAGACATATGTGATACCTAAATGTCCAATAACACAGTTCTTCCATCCCAGTTGAATATCTGTATAGGTGTAATCATACTATGTCTAAACAAATTGTCATGTTTACTCCTACTATTTCAAAATGAGAAGGATAGTTTCTATTTGGTTACACCACCTATTTGGTTTCATTGTAACTTGATTTTTCATACAGGTGATAAAAAAAAGAAAGAAAGAATAAGTGTTATTCTTATTTAATTATTTAAGGAAGATGAACAAAATGCCATTGATGGTATTCCATGCTTATCGTGATAGATAGATTCAATACATTTTAAATAGTTTTATAAAGACACCTACATAATTATGTGTAATTCAGTTTCTTATATGATTAAAAAAAATTAGTTTATACAAAAAACTGAGCTTAAATTTTAAGAAATATGGTAATAACTGATGGATAAAATAACTGAAAACTTTTTTAATATTACAGATATCCTATAGCTATATTAATGTTTAAATAATAAAATTAATGAACATATAAAATTTATGGTACAGCTCATTTCCAAAGAATTTAACAATATCCAACAATATATTTAGTAAACATCATTCAACATCCTACCATCTTAATTTAGTTTATCAATAAAATTATTATATTTTACAAGTACTCTATTATAAAAGGAT
>NW_027115302.1:353554-360474 GCF_000696795.3 Halyomorpha halys | reverse complement strand
AAATTATTAATTTAATAAAAATCTTTTTTTTTTAAGCAAATAATTGTAATAACTAATAAAGCACTGCTACAATTATATATAATTTTTGTTTCAATACAAGTTCAAAGCATCTACTTAAATTATGTTTATTTCCTCCTTATATAATTAGTTAATTTTAATCAAAAATGTTGTGACACTCATCAGTTTTCAGATTTAAGAGAACCTAATTGATGTCTTCTGCAGAATGGATGAAGTTAGCTGGTACACATTTTTTAATTTGATGTAGTGACTGGCTCACAGTAACTTTTTGGCCTGAAACATGCCCAAACAATTTTTTTTCTATGGTATTTACGTTGATAATGAATATAAATTAAAATTTTTTATTAACAAAATAAAACATTAAATACTATTAAATGGATTAGTTTTTAATATTCTGTACTTACTTAAAGGAACATACAATCTTCTGGAAAATATAGCAACATAAAACGCTTTCAACTGAAAAGGAATCAACAATCAAAATATGACTTTCGATTTTTTCCTGTTAAGTCTTGCAATGATGGTTTTGAGTAATCAGGTTGTTCCATTACCTTTCAGCACCTCTTTTATAAACTTAAGTATATTTATTTCTAAATAAATACATACTTAATACTTTACACATTAAAATACAACACTTAGTAACTGCCCCAGGTGGGAACCGAACACACAAACATTACGAATTCGGGCGCTCTGGGACCTACACCCCGTCTCTGGCGCAGAGGTAGCATATGTCCTCAATAAATATTAAGGCAATGTTTATTGCAATTGAAAATATTATGTTTTTTGAACAAAATAACATGTGGCTGGAGGGTGTGTTTCAGAGTGTTCAATTAGATGTACGTAGGAGGAAGGCCAAGAAAAACTTTCAAAAATGCACTTCCAACAAAATTTATTGTTTTCATCATGTTATTCCGATTTATATTTTTAAGAGAATATTTAGTTTTTTGCGTATAAAATGAAAACGATTTAGTCAAAGCAGTATGTTTAAAAGAACTCTTTTACTAATATAAAATTAATAATTTTATAAGAAACACAAGTTTCCCTTTTTTTTTTCTAAATTCGGCATTTTCACTATACTGTGGACCGTCTATATATGTTTCTGAGGACGAATATCCTTCCGCCGCATCTATTTTACTCATAAAGCCTTGAGGTAGACAACTTCCGTTTGCGGTCATACCATACAAAGTTTAGTAGCACTAGTAGGATCCAGCGGAAGAGCGCCTCCTTAAATTGGAAAATAAATTGTATTTCAAATTTTAGCTTATTTAAATTATAGTAATTACATCGAAATTTTGGAATTCACCAGATAACAAATGTTTCCCCCTTCAGAAAATTCCTGGATCCAGCAATGTTATCAAGACTGAATGACCCTAGACTGCCCTTTCTCCCACTAGGTTGTAGGCGAATATCCAGCATATTTTGGTTTCCATCCAGCGACGAGCTAAAGCGATTACCATTAAAAGTTGCTTAGAGAAGCAATATGATTGACCTTGGACACATCCGATCCTTGAGTCAATTAACCTCCCTTACGGCTATTTGTATCTTATCTTCATTTCATATTTTTTGAGTTTCTCATTCTTGTGAACTACATCTCCTGAATTAATACCCCATATTAGCCTACTTTGGCAACATTTTCGAATTTATTTACATAGTAAAATATTTCGGAATAGTAAGGAAGAACATTTGTTAACTAGAGCAAAAATTAGGTGTAAAGTGATACTTTCGACTGTTTGGTCTCTTAGCTGATGTTTGGTCAAACGCTCATTGGTGAACGATTATTCGTGTATATTGTTTAAATTTGATTTTTAGTATTGTTTCGCAGGACTTTTTTTCTATTATTTATCCAAAATTCTATGTATTATTACTAATTAAGAACAATTAGGTCTTCTTATTCTTGTTACAGATAATGACAACTATAGTTTTGTTTTTAATCATTTAAAAAATTCACTATCAAATTTTGATGAGTCATTTTGATTTTTGATATCTAATCGTAAATAATGGTGAGAGGCACCTTGATGATTTTTTTATGTTAATTTTTTTACCTATTTTCATATAGACCCTAGGAGATTATCTTGATAATACCATTCTTATAATACAATGCCTATAGCAGAAGGTGAAATTGAGATACCTGTCCCTTGGGGTAAAATTTCAGGTAACTTTTCTGAATTATTATGTTTGTTAAATTTAATTATTTTATATATGAGGAATCTAATGAATGCATGTTTTAAAATTTTGTAATTTTCAAGATTCGGTTCCTAGAAAGTTGAATTTAAATGTTAATAACTACAATTATTACTTATAAATTTATGTAATTATGATTATTACTACTAATAGCATATTATAGAATTTTAATTATAACACATTTTACTATTCTATGAGAATGGTTTATTCCTTCCCCATTATATTACCAGTATGAATGCAATTGTTTGTATGCATATTCAATAGTTGACTTATCTACAATTATATTATAAAAAAAAACATTCTATTTGGATTTATTGTGGTACCAGTTCATATTAGATCCTCCTACATAGATCCAAGACTGTAGGCCCTCAGTGTAAATGAAACTCTTCTTTCATATGTTTTACGTGGTGATCCATCTTTTTGGGTCACCACTGCCTCCTCCATATTATATTTATTTTCTGATTGACTTTCGCTTTTATTACTAACAGTTGTGTTAAACAATGTAAAAGAAAGTTTATCACTTCCGATTTAGTTGTACTTATTATGTTGTAATAACTGATAATAGGATGGATTTGATTCAAGATGCAAGATGGTTGTGAATGGATTTAGGAAGGAGTCTTTTCTTGTGTTGAGTATAGTTAGGAAAGGTTTATCGAACTCTAAGGAATGATTGATGTAAAATGATTTTTGGTTTTACTGATATACTTGGAACCACAATGAGGATTAGAACTGGGATTAGATATTTCATATTTGTATAGATGTTATTACACTTCTCATGGGATCTGAGGTTAAAAATATAGGTTTTTACATGTCTGTATTATTTTTCATTCATATAGTAGATTATAATTAATTTTAAGCCAATTAACAACATACAGTAAAATAAGTATATTTTTAAAATTAATTACTTACATAGCAAAGTAACTTTTAAGTAAAATTTGTCAACTGAATTCAAAATTTAATATTTTTCAGGGAAAACTTGGGGAGATAAATCTTGTTCTCCGGTATTAGTTTTACACGGAATCCAAGATAACTGTGGCAGTTTTGATCGTCTCATTCCATTGCTACCAAAAATATTTTATTATGTTTGTGTAGACTTCCCAGGTCATGGATTGTCATCACATTTTCCTCCTGGTTTACCCCTAGAATTTATGAATTATGTGTATTCTGTTAAACTTGTTGTGGATCACCTTAAATGGAATAAATTTAATATGATTGGCCACAGTCTAGGAGCTCAGGTTACTGTCTTTTTCAGTTCTCTATATCCGAATTTTGTGGAAAAAGCTGTACTCATAGATGGTCTTACCCCAATTGTTATTGACGTTGAGAGAACTCCATCTCATTTAAGGAAAATTTACAACAATTTACAAAGTTTAGAAAAATATATGTTAAATAAGAAACCTCCTTCCTACACGTACGAAGAAGCTCTCAAAAGGCTTATAGGCAGTAGAAAAACAGACATTACTAAAGAATCTGCAGAATGTTTAATTAAGAGAGCTCTTGCTCCTTCTGATGGTGGATTTATGTTTTCTGTTGACCAGCGTTTAAAACTTTTTTTGCGACCTAGCCTTACAATGCAACAAATGAAAAATATTATAAATTGCATGGCATGCAAAACTTTGATGATAGTTGCTCAGGATACATACAATCTCTTAGATGAAGTTTCTGAAGAGCTATATCATGAAAGACTGAAAGAATTTTTTTTGAAAAATCCTCAGTTGAAAATGTATTTGGTCGAAGGGAATCATGATGTACACTTAAACTACCCTCAAAGGGTAGCACCTTATGTTGTAGCATTTCTATTAGAACCAAATAAAAGCTCCCTATGATGCCTTGAATCTTGAATAAGATTTTATTGGATTTAAAGAATTAATTTGTTATGCCAAGCATTATCTATTTACATGGTATCTAGATACTTTTAATTGGATTGAGGGTATTAGAAAAAAAATTAAGTATATTTACATTATATAATTGTTATATTTGTATTGATAGTAATTATTGATTGTTATTTTAACATTATTAATTGTTATTTAATAAAATTATTTTTTTAAGTATCTCCATAAATATGATTTATAAATCCTTCATTATTGTCTTATGTTTTATAAAAACACCTATCAGGAGAAAGAAATTTATTCACTCATGCTGCCCAAATACATCGGGTCGCACATTATGCATTACACAGCATACTGATCAATCCGTGATCGAACATATATAAATTACATATAATATAAAAGGGAATGGTCAAATCTTTGTCTGCAATAAACTTTTGAATTACTGGACTGATTTACATGTTTTTTTTTTCAAAACCTTCCCTGTCGCAATTGTAAGGTTTAAACCTATTAAATCCTCGAATTCTCAGGTTTGTAGCTCAGAAAGTATACTTTTTTTTTTTTATGGTTATTGTACACCATTTGATTTGTATATTTTCAAGGAATAAGAAAAAATATCACTGATTCCATTAAACAATATCATATTTAAAAAAAAAAATTATAAAAACATAATGTGGCTTAGGGTAAAGTAGGTCGACAAATTTCTTTTTACGAAAAAGCATATAATATTCGTTTTTAATGTTGCCTCATACCTCTAAATACATTTTTCAAGAAATTAAAAATTTTTCACATTGATTTATTTGGATGATTTTTTTTCTCCTGATGTCAATTGTTCATATAATCATTCATAACACCTCTACATTTTATCCAATCCCTACTTTAATAGAATTGTTGGAAAGCTGAATGTCTGCTCTTTCAACCTACATTTATAAAATTTGTTTCTTAAGGTGCTTAAAACGAATATCAACGTTGTTTCACTCCTAAAAAATCTTTTACCACACTTTGATATGTCAGTCGGTCTGAATTGTTTTGATATAGAACTAATATTTGAATGTTAATGTAGTTACCACTATCTTTTCTAATCACTTTGTGTGTATATATTTATATAAGCATCATCTGAATGTTGCACGTTCAACCATTTATTTGTATGAATTTGTATTTATGAAATTGGTATTTTCAAGAATATTGCAATAAACTAAAATTGAATAAAATAATAATTACAATTACACGAGAAACCAACCAATATTTTTGTGTTTTATCCATAATTTTTTCAATAATTTTAATTTATAACATGTACCTAGGGCACAGAGTTCCTCTATATCACTATTAGATATAGATAGAGTCTTGAGTTCTGTTGTAAAAAGGAAAAAATTATTGATATAGGTTTTAAAAAATAATAAAGTATACATAAATGTTTAATTTTAACTAAAAACTATTATTTATATCAAACTATCAATCGTGTTCATTAAATCTATATACATCCTCAAATATAACTGTAGCAAAGCATTTCCGGGTCATATACTTTATTAAATTAATCATTTTTTATTGAAGCATTTATATTTACTTATTGAATTATAACTTAATATAATAACTAATCATCTTCAAAATCTTTTTCCATTAATTAAAGTGATCATATTTTTATAATTATCTGAGCCACTACAAGCGGTTAAGTAACTTTGTAAGGAGGTACTGTTTTAGAACGATGGTTATACAAGGTAATTTTGTTAAGATCACATTTAATCACCAAATTTTTTTTCCAATAAAGGATACCCACTTTATGAGGCCAGGACCCCAGAGCCCACAGGGTTGGGTCACAGCTACAGTAACAGAATAAATAATTATCTGCTACAGCCAGAGTCAAGTCTAGGCCCTTTGAAGTTAGTAGTACAGTGCATTACCACTGCGCCACCCCTCCATGATCATATATTTGCAGTAAAACAAAAAATTGAGGATTTATTTAGATCTTTATTATTTTATATTGTAATATCTAAAGTAAGATCATGTGTTGTTACTTCATTTACTAATTTCATAAGAGGTTCTTTGACCATTGATATATAATTTGGGTCACTTTTAAAATCTACTGTTTTAATTTTTTTTGAATCTTCTAGTTTTATATACAGACTTTTAACAACATCAAGAAGAGCATCAGCAGCTTTATCGAAGTCATCTGAGCTTAACTGAAAACAAAAACATAACAATCTGTAGTCTGATGCAATCAAGATACAATATATTAAACTTGTTTTTTAATTAATTAATAGTTAATGTTTAACAGAAACAGTTTTATTTCGAATTATTGCGAACAGATGATGAATTTACTGGATGAAATTTCTTGTTATGTCATAAATTAAGTATTCAAAAATGAAGGCAAAATCTGTATTATTAGAAATAATTTCATGAAATATCAGCTTTGAGGTTAGCATGCTTAGAATTAATCACAATTCACTCTGGAAGCTGAATAATAATTTACTTAACTGCTACTGTAGTTAGAGTATAATAATGTTTAAAATGATAATTAGCCTATCCTTCCACAATAAACTCCCAAAATCCTCCCAGTTTTTAAACTTGCTACCGCATTAGTATTTATTAATTCTTCAAGATATAAATTTCGGTTTCGCTCCTTTATAACATGCATTGGTTCAATTTATCTTACCAAACAATAATAATTAAGTATTTATAAATGTTTAATTTTAACTTAATATAATAATTTATAAGACTATACTATCAATTGTGTTCATTAAATCTATATAGATCCTATATAGCAATAGCAAAGCATTGCCGGGTCAGCTAGTACATTATAATACTCACAAATAACTGGAAAAGGCCTGGGTTTTTAATATGCATTATTCTGTATTTCATTTGAATTTGGAAAATATTTTGAACAAACTGTCTTAATTCATT
>NW_027115302.1:298814-353445 GCF_000696795.3 Halyomorpha halys | reverse complement strand
ATTTGCTATTGATTTTCTATGATTTCTCTTATTACGTTTACGGATGAATTATATAACTTAAGTATCAGTGAAAGCAAAATGTTAAAAAGGAGAAGAAGGAATAAGATCTAATGCGCTTGGACTGCTGTAAATACTGGCTTTATTGGGTTCAATACATCTCTTTATATACTTTCAATCAGCTGACATCGAAATAACAGCTGACTCACACCGTAAACTCCTCCCCACCAGTTTAAAAACAATACTCGTAAACTAATACTATACAATATAATAACATTGAAAATAAAAACAATAATGAAAAACTATTTACAATAAAAAAAAAAATCCTATATACATATCATAGTAAAAAGTCACAAGCTCCCTCAAATAAATGCTAAATACATAATTTAAACCTAAGAATAAAATTTTAAAAGAATGTCATACAGTAAATGAATAAGCTAGAATGAAAAAGAAAATGTTTACAAAAATCAAAAACAGAATGAAAAATACAATATTTTCAAAAATCAATAACAACCTTAAAACAAAAAAGAAAAACAATGAATAGAATAAATAACTAAATTTTCTGTAATCTAATCTAGTATGAGAACACTTCAGTTTTTATATTTTCATTGCTAGAAGTTCCAATTCTTCAATATGGATAGTTCTCCTCTTTTTGGGTTCTCTGATACTTTCTAATGTTACAATATTGTGTTCCCTTATAATTATCACCCTGAATAGACCCTTGTATCGCTGTATCTCTTTACCTCTGTTAGACCCCAACTTTCTATATACAATTATCCCGATTTTGATTGCTACCATCCTATCTGTGACCTTTAAAATCTCCTGGATTTTTCCTTTTCCATTCTTCTCTGAGCCTTTTCCCATAACTTTCTTCGAGCAACATGGTTGTTGTGTATTTCTTCTCTGTTTGCTGCCGTGCCCTTATAGTCCCGCCGGTGTCTTCAAAGCCCAAAGAGGATCTCAAATGGTGAAAACCCCGTAACTGTATGTACGGAATGATTGTATGCCGCAATCGCTTTCGGCATTGCCACGTCTGGTTCTAGTCCCTGGTCAACCTGATATAGTCGAAGATGGTCACTTAATGTGCCATGAAGCCGCTCTATGCCTCCTCTACTCTTGGGGTGTTGAGATGCCATACTACCTCAAGGTCCAACATTTCTTTTCGAATCATGGCATTGTCAAATTCTCTACCTGAATCTGAAGAGATGCGCTCTGGAACTCTGTAAAATTGAAACTACTTTCAGAGAGATGCCAGCACTGCTTCTGATAACTTTTTCTGCACCTGGTGCGCCATTGCTACCTTACTGAACAGATCAATTATGGTTATCCTCTACACGTGAAAGTGTCGACCTGTAGATCGTGAGCAGTGCATCTGCGGTAGGTGTCTCTTGTCTGCCTTTTGGTGGATGTCTGTCATACTTTGTGCGTTGACAAACTTTGCAATTTCCTACAACTTCTGTGATTCTCTTCTTCATTCCCCACCAAAAGTACCTTCTCTCTAACGCTTGCAGGATCTCCAAGATTCCGCGGTGATTTGTTTTGCTCTGATGATACACGTCAGTCACTTCTCTCTGGCGTTCGTCTTCCCGAACGGTTTCCACCATCAGCTAGCATCGGGCAAATGTGCTATCCATTCCTTTGTGTTTATCACACCATAGCCGCTAAATCTTCTCCCAAACAGTTTCATTTCCCACGTACAGGTGACACTTTTTTTCCAGGCAGAGAAGCATTATTCAACGTTCTACAGATCTGGTCATTCTTCATGCCTGGCTGTGACCAAATCCTCCCATACTTGCTGCACTCAACTTTGAGCAATCCAGTGGTCCTCATCTTCCATACAATCTACCGCCTCTTGTTGTTTATTCTGTCTTCCAGTTCCTCCATATCTATTGGTCTTCCTTCCTCCGAGCTCTCGTTAGACAAAGATTCCATCCTATCCTCTTCCTCTGCTACATTCTGTTCTTCTTCTTCTCCCGGTGTCCACTCCCACAGGAATTGTCTAGATGGTTCTCCAGCCTCCTCTTCTACTGCATTTACAGTAATTGCTCGAGACAACCAATCGGCTACCACATTTTCTTTTCTTGGTTTATATATTATTTCCATGTTATACTGTGCTAGGAGCTCCTTCCAACACATAAACCTAGCCGAAGATTCCTTCAACTTCCCCACCCATTGAAGAGGCCTGTGATCAGTGTGGACCCTAAACCTTCTGCCAAACACATGAGGTCTAAAGTGGTCAACAGCCCATACTATTACCAAGAGCTCACGTTACAATGCACTGTATCTGGTCTCCGTCTCTGTAAGGTACCTACTGGCATATGCCACCGATCGATCTCTCCCTTTACCATTCTGAGACAACACTGCTCCCAATGCATGCTCACTCGCATCTGTAGTGATAGTGAATTGCCGAGTGAAGTCTGGGATTGTAAGCACTGGCTCCTGCTGCAGCTTCTCCATAGATGCATTTTGATTTGATGATATCCAGCCATCAAGTCCAATGTGCTGAATACTGGCACTGAATGTGCCCAGCCTATCCAAAATGTCTTCAAATCTGGGGATCAGATACTTTTCGTCAATGGTATTCTCATTCAGCTTCCTATAATCTATCACCACTCTGTAATTTTCAGTAGTTTCACCTTTTTAACCACCCACAATGGACTATTGTATGGGGATGTATCATCAATAATGAATCCCTGGTGTTTTAAACTTTTGAGTTCTTCCCGGATATGGTGACACAGCGCCTGCGGGTATCTCCTCTCTTTCATATATGTAACCTTATCTTCTTTTAGTATGATCTCATGTACTGTCTTCCCAGTTGCCCCAAGCATAGCTCCTTTAAAAAAAATATCTTCATATTCTCTCCTAAGTCTCTGTCTCCAGTCCTCACCCTGATTAATTGCTCCAACATGTGTGCCCTCAGTATTTCTTTGTCTATGACATTTGTACATTTTACCCCCCCAACCTAATTCTCCATTTACCCTTGATATTATTAACCCAAGCACCCACCTTCCCTCACAATCACTGGAGGTCACACCCCACAATCACTTTGTATTCCCTCGGCATAGTACATACAATATGTACCGGCAAGTTCTCTTAACTAAATCCCTACAGGTTCAACCCTATCTCCACCTCCCCCTCTACTTCACAAGGGCCACCCAGGGTGATCAATTTACATTGGCATTTCTGAATCATGAATCATATCAATATTTATTGATAATACCTGCACAATAACAATATAATGTTGCATACATTTTTCTCATGAAGGTTTTAATTCTTTCCGATTGATTCCTGGTGATTCAACCAAAATTTCTTATGAGAGAGAAATTTTTGGTATAGCTTTCAGTCATTTGTTTTTTTTTTTAATAAATTAACAGAAGTATCGACATTTCTTCACTTTTGATATCAGGTCGGAAATTAATATTTTATTTTGAAATATTGTAAAAAATACTGCCACTTTTTCTTCTCCTTATATATTCAAATATTTCGAAATTTATTCCACCATGGGTTCACCTTCGACCCCTCTTAAATCAATTGTCACTTCTGTTTTTACATATTACACTTAAATATTAATAACACTTAGTTCCTTATTTTTATTTATTAGATCATCAAAATAATTGTTTTATTCCGTTAGGTTGGTCACTTATCCAGCCTGGTTTGCCAGTGACAAAGCACTACACACAGAATTGCCACAAACCCATAGTACAAGATCACATTCAGACATCATGTAAAAGATTTCTTGACAAATTCAATGGCCATAGCAACGTAGTAATGTAAAACATTAACCCATTATATTCCCTAGAAGATATCCAAAAAGGGTCAAAAGGAATTGGTTAAGCAATGTTGAATAAAAACTATCTCAAGTTGAAGAGAGAAGGTACTGTCATTATTTGACATTTCACAGTGATCACCTAACATCTCATCAGTTTATTGTTATAGGCTTAGAAAAAAATATGGATATAAAATTAGACCTAAATAAATAATTAAATAAAAAGCCTGGCTGATATTATTTGAGTCACAGCAAAGTCAATATTTCTCTAATCATTTGAGTAGCGTACTTATTTATACCAAAACTGGCTTAGACCATTTTAAGTTTTTAAACTTTTTTTTTCCAATTAAGTTTTTTAATTCTTAGACAGCACTGAAGTATCTAAAAAGAATAACTCACCAAATTGGACTTTTACACAAGAGGAAAACTTGGTAATAATAAATGTACACACAAGAGGGAAAATGAGGGACTCGTGCACACTAGCACTAGCAGCAAAAACCCTTATTATGACTGGTTTGTTATTTTCTGGTATTTGAGAGAATAAAGACTTTGTTTTTGGAAGCTTGCAATAATTTCTTAGCAAAATAATGTTACTTTTTTTTCTGGTGTTTCTAGGTTTTATTCTTTTTTTATTACGTTTTTTTAACTAAAAGAAATTAACCAATAAGAGATTATCAGAAGAAAATAAACTTACACTGCTAACGCTCGGGTCGTCAATAACTCTTACCTATAACATAAAAATAAAATAATTAACCAATATTTTTCTAATGTAATTAATAATTTATGTGTATTTTTTAAATTTATAATTTTTATTAAAAATATTATCTGTATACTAAAAATTAGTGACCTAGTTTATAAGCAAGAAATGCAAAATACAGTGACTCATAAAAGTTTCCACAGTCACACTAGTAAGCTTCTTGTGCCAATAGATGGTGCCACCTTGGCTTGACTATTTGAGTAATAAAATTATCCCCTGTCAAATGCCAAACAAAAACTAAAATTACAGGCCTGTGGACTGAACAGATAATTTAACCCACGTACGCAATCAATATTTGTTTTTATTATCATGTTTCCTGAGCTTAATCGTTATTTTTGTTTTATTTTACAACAATACCATTATGGGGTCTATGTCTCATAGTGACACACAGGAATGGGTCTTGTGATTTAGGTTTGTCGAAGTGGTTGTGTTAGATTTGACTCGAATAGATTATGTTAGGTACCCTTGACCAAAAGGCCTTGACACTAGGTATTCAAAATAGATAAGGTAGTTGATTAGAAGGTGAATAGATAGGATGAGACTTATGGGTGTCAACCATAATTCCTCTAAGTGTAACCTCTTCCTACAGGGTATTATTTCTGTAGGTACAAAGATGGAATATGTATACTACTGTCCACTGCCTCCTAAGGAAGTATTTCTTGTGAAGCACGTTATCACATTGAGGCCTTACAATTTTGCCCTAATCTAGTCTCTGGGCTATTAAACACCATCAAGAGGTACTATGTGTAAGACATTAGCTTTCAGTGGATTAGCAGTTTCTATTGGAATCTTTATTAATGTGAATATTACAATATATTACATAGTTGTTACATGTTACAATTAAGGTATTTACTATGAATAGTACAAATATTAATATACAGCGTTTGCTTGTTGCCAGTTGTAGTTCTCATGTTAGCTTGTAGGTTGCATCATGCCGAGCAATAGTGGTTTAGGCAGCTGTAGTACTTAGAGTATAGACCAGAACCAGCAGGTAGCAGTTTATATTTTCAAATTCTATAGGTTTATGTTTTCAAATGAGAATGCTTGAAAAATGAAAGATATAGCTTAGAAAAATAAAATGTCATAAAAATATTGTACTCTATTGCGTATATGGGTTCAATTATAAATCCTGTTAGTTACTTACTGTCTTAATACTGACAATAGTGCATAATATATCCCATTAGAGGAGCATCTAAAATTTATTTCAATGCTTATTTCCATACATTTCTCTATATATTAAAATAAAACTTACTCCTGTGGTTTCCTGATCATTTGAAAAAAAAGATACATGACCATAGGGTCGGCTGTCAAACGAAGTACTCATCTTCATGGCTCCTGGTGTACTAGAAAGGTATTTTCCATAACATCTAAAAAAAAAAAAATTAATTAACAAAGTAAAAAAGAAAACTTATTTGATTCCTTGACATTTTCCAATCTCAGTGAATTGAAAAAAAATTTAAGAACTTAATGTGGGAAGCTATCACATCTATTTATCTAATAACTAACAACAGAGACCAAGGTCTTCATGAACAGTGAAAATAATTAAATCAGTTTAAATAAAATCAGTTTCAAGTTAAAGTGGAAATATGGAAGAAGCAAATGAAGTTACAGCCTGTCAGCTCTTACTTTGATGTCAGCTGACTGAGGTAATCAGCTGATTGATGAGATATACATGGAGAAGCATTTAGATGAATAAAGCAGTGTTTTAGTTGCAACCAAGAGTGTCATTACTTGTCTCTTATTCCTTTTTTTTTTTTTTGAGTTTTCAAACTCAATAAAACTTAACTGATGCCAAAACCCAGGACCTTAGGATACTGGAACAATTTTTAGTCTCAAGAAACAATTTTTTTTTCTTTGTTCTCTTTGAATTATGGCAGGTAACGGAATAGTGAGAGCAGCAGTTGTAAACATTGAGGATCTGAACTTAAATAACCAACCTGCAGTGCAGTCAACCCACCTCCGGTGGAGATGGAGCCACTGCTGAGAGTCTCTTTAGCAGAAGCTCACGCTACATTGCTGGAACAGATCAAAGTCTGCATGGCAACTGCCCAGGACTTAGGAAAGGTAGTTTCCGACCTTGAAAGGTTTACCAGGAAGACGAGGAAACTAAGTAATTTCCTAAAAGGGAGTGATCGACTGATGGGTCGAATAGAAGCGAAAACGGCAGAAAGCTTGCTCAGTGAGGATGCTGAGGCGCAGGACAGCAGTGGATGAGGAGACACCCTGGAGCGGGATTAAGGCGAGATTGAAGAAGATATTTGGAGGAGGGTGGTAGCCTCAGAAGATGACATATTTATAATGAAACCGAGACAGTCTAATGGGCAATATGCCGTTAATTCCTGACATGCTACAACAGAATTGCCGATAAACTCAGTGAGATGATGGAGACAATTCAGGTTCTGGGTCGCATGCAATTCCTATCCAATGTACTAAAGATTCAATTGGCAAAAGAGCTGGGGAAGAAGGAGGGAATGCTGAGAGAACGCTCCTTCATAGAGTGTGTTCAGGAGCTAATAGACACAAACACCCAGGAACAGGAGGCCCAAATGGAAGTGGAAGAGTCGGGATAGACTCAGATCGAATACAATCGGTCTAGGAATACTTGAGTAGGCAAGGTAGAGTAGATCATCTAGTGAATCCACGGAAGCATTGGGAACATTGAAGAAAAAAGAAAAAGCTGAGGAGCCTAGAAACAGAGGTAGTCAGGAAAAGATCAAGCGGCTATGGTGCAGTGAACAAATAGGGATGGATAGGAGGTTTCATTCGGTACACACAATTACGGGTTTTCACCATTTGAGATCCTCTTTGGGCTTCAAGGACTATAAGGGCACGGCAGTGGACGGTGAAGAGATGCACAATAACCATGTTGCTTGAAGAAAGTTATGGAAGATGACACGGGAAAGAATGGAAAAGGAAAAAACCAGGAGGATGGTGTGAGAGAATTTAAAGGTCACAGACAGGATGGGAGCAATCAAAATCGGGATGATTGTATACAGAAAGTTGGGGTCTAACAGGGGTAAGGAGATAAAGCAATACAAGGGTCCATTCAGGGTGATAATTATTAGGGAACACAATATTGTTACTGAAGAAAGTATCAAAGAACCTAAAAAGAGGAGAACTGTTCATATTGAAGAGTTAAAACTTCCGGCAATGAAAATATAAAAACTGGAGTGTTCTCATACACTAGATTATATAACTGAAAATTTAGTTGATTATTCTATTTATTGTTTTTTGTTTTAA
This sequence comes from Halyomorpha halys, assembly GCF_000696795.3. Taxonomy (NCBI): domain Eukaryota; kingdom Metazoa; phylum Arthropoda; class Insecta; order Hemiptera; family Pentatomidae; genus Halyomorpha; species Halyomorpha halys. Next base: position 345,685 of record NW_027115302.1, on the reverse strand, counting down.
GATTGTTTTTGACTTTTGTAAATATTTTATATTTTTTTTCATTTTAGCTTATTTATGCATTGTATGAAGAGTTCTTTTCTTTTATTCTTTGGTTTAAATTATGTACTTAGCATTTACTTTTGGGTTCACTTCCACTAACTTCACAAAAAATACAATTAAAGGTTTTCTCCTCTTATGAAAATTACAACTTTTCAATTAATTCATACATATATATAAAACAATATTTTTGATTCTGTCCTGAGTGTACTTTTATCTAAAATAATTTAATTGGACTCGATCAGAAATCTGTAAAACTATGGTACCATACCACAAAGTTTTGATACAAAAACATATCATCTTTGTTAAACAATGTTCAAAATTGTTCAAATATGAGCAAAAAATTATTGATTTTTTTCCAAAAGACTAATGGATTAAGTTTCACAAAAGATTGTGCTGTTATTAATAACAGAGGGGTATCAAAATAAAATGGTTTTAGAAATAATATTTACTAAAATTATCTGCTTAAAATGAAATAATTACTTACTCTTGCAGAAGTTTTTTGTTTAGTCCAAGGTTTTCTGTATACCTTTTGGTCTTCCATTTCTGTAGGTTGACATTACAACATAGATATGAAAAAAAAAGTTTTCACAATGAAATCAATATATTCTCGTGTTTTTTAAATTGTTTTGAGACTTTTTATAGAATACCTTTTTGCCTGAATTAGTGAACATCGATTGGCACTTGAACAGTTTTACATTTCTTAAAGGGCTCCTAAATAAAAAAAAATTTCAACAACAGTTGATATCAGTATTATCATAACTATTATTTATATAGTATTTTAAGTTGGGGCTAAGCATTTTTTTTTAAAATATATTAATGTGAATGCTGTGCAACACACAAATCCAAAACAGTCTCATGATATTGTATGTAGTAGCCTAAATAAACAATTGTTTTAAAATGCTGAGCTAGTTTTTTTAAATTTATTTATTGATAACATGTCTCGGTTAAAGAAAAAAAATACTTCAAAGATTGTTCACTTTCCTGATTAAGCTATTTGATATATTGCAGCGGTAGCAGCATGGTAACGCACCAGGCTACCAACCCACAGGTTGTCAGATCGAATCCCGCTCCCACCCGGTCTTTTTTCAAGCACAAATAATGCAAAACTCACTGACAACCTCTCCCCGCGCATTTGTGAGGCCTGTTAGCCAATGGGTGGCAATCACAAAAAATAGGCATGAGAGTGACAAACCCACCCTACGAAAAAACCACGTCAAGAAACGTCCTATGTATTAGGAAATACATCGCGCGAGGACTTAGACCTCCATGGTCTGTTCCTCATATAATAATAATAATATACTACACCTACTAACATATTGAGTTAAAAACCTTATCACTGTACTTCCAGAACCAACTTCATCAGACTCGTCTTCAACCTATGAGAAAAGTACCAGTTATAGTGTTTGGAAATGAATTTTCATAACTTTAGTTACAATAGAGTTAAAAATCAAACTGTGATATTTATACTTTCCATCTAATCTGATTAATGTGCGAGTTAATCAGAACACTTTCTTTCATCTGATGAAAAATAAGTTATTTTAATAGACAGAATAAGGAAAATTAATCATACCTGTTCGGATTTTTCTTTATTTTCCCTTTTAGAAACTAAAAAAATAAACACAAAGCATTAAAGAATATAAATTTTCAACATATACTAAACTATTATTAATGTTTAGATTTTATGAAATTTGAACCTTGTATAGCTACATTTAGTCTGTACTGAAATCAGAGCAATGATTAACTCCTTTGCTTTTACTTTTACCTACCTTTATATGGAATACATAATAAGAGAAATTATTGTGATTGTGAAAAAAGATTTTCACAGAAATACATATTTTGAGGTCTTCTGAGTAGAAAAACCCTAATCTCGCAAAATGGTCTGTTTGTGTGTCAGTGAACAGCCTAGCTAAAAAAAAATTACGAAACTGAAATTACAGATTTAAAGCGGGTATATGACTGGGATGTGACAACAAATTTTTTGATAAAATTAACTGACCGGAAATGTAACTTTATAGAACTTCCATCAATGTAACTATGGTCTGTCGCGCCAATAATAATAATAATTAGTTCAATATAGTGTTCACTTATTTGCTTATTCAACTCAATAAATTGTATTCAATAAATGGCAACGTTCAGCGCTAAGAACAAAAAAAAATTTAAAAACCATAATGATTAAATGGAATTATAGAAAAAACAAAAACCCGGTTCAACTGTGTCAAATGCTTTGGAGAAATCTAGAAGGATGAAAATTGTTAGGTTTTGGTATTTTATGTACAATTTACACTTTAAAGACACTGTAAGAAGTTTTTCTCTTTAACACACATTACACAGTTGTGATGCAAAAGTTTTCTGTATAATGACATTCATAGTTACATGGGATTGAATATACTTATGCAGAGCCATAGCATTTATTGGCAGACACCCGACAGTTATACCAAGTTTCATTATTATCTATTGACATCACTTGCAATTCCCTAATAATCTTTAAGAAGATATGCAATAACATCCTACAACTACTAACATCAATGTCCTAAAAGTCCAAATACTCTAAAAATAATACCAAACCAGCTGAATATAAAGCCCACTTATCTCGTCTTCTTCAAAATATGCCAAAATCCTTTATAATTTACAGAGACAGATCAAAACACCAGTATCTGCAGCCGCAAATGCTGTACAGAGAAGGTTGTACTGACCAGGCTAAAAATAGGACACCAAGGCTCACCCACTCCTGTCTTATTTCAAAAGAAACGCCTCAGAAATGCCAGTATTGCAACAACAATTTGACAATTAGCCATATTTTCCAAGAATGCCCATATTTCACATTACACCTCAATAGCTTAGGATTAAACTAGGATATTTCAAAAACTCTCAGAGACGAAAATAAAACAATAAAATTAGTATTTTAGTTTTTAAAATGAAAAAGTTTACTGACACAAATATAACACCAAACAGACAAAAAATTAAACAGATGTAAGCAAAATTAAATAAGATATAAATGGTGTTAATAAACAATGATGTTTTACGCCACTAAACACAAACAAACATCCCATCTCTCAGAAGAAATGTGAGTATAAGATAGGCTTATTTCTATAGTTGGTTTTTATTTCCTGGATATAATTTTATCTTCCTAGCTTGTCATTATTTTAAACATTAATAAAATAATATCATTCTCACCTCTCCTGACTTTGAACATGCTCCTGTAAACGTCTGATGATAGGAACCATTTTAAACACCGTTTTATAAGGATTTCCTCCTTGTTGGGCAGCATAATGATGAGGGTTGGATTGTATCCTTTCCAGAGTACTTCCAGCGAAGCTGTCATACCCATGTAGGCTAACAAGACTCTGTGCTTGTCCTCGAGTTCCCTTACCGCTTTTCAAAACATAACAAAAGATAGAATTGATGGGAATTTTTCATTCTTATGAATGCTCTAATTATTAGGTTTTATTTTATACCCTATGTCTATGAGAAAACAATAGAAAATGAGAATTTTTATTTTATCAATTACATAGTTTTTGGTTTTTTATTCAGGCTTACTATTCAACAAAGATAACTCTTTCCCCTCATTGAAATTATTATGCTGGTCTTAAAAATATAATACATATATATATAGTTGAGATAGTCTTTAGTAAAAAGTAGATCAAAAAAGGTTAAATGTCGCCATCAACAGAACCAAGACATTGGAAGTTGAACAATATAATATGAGTATTGTGAAAAGTATAGAAAAAGTAAAAAAATATATAGAAAATATTAGTTCAATGATAAAGTAAAATGTTATATACAAAAAGTTATGATTTATTTCATAATTTTAAATTAAGAGTTAAATATAATTATAAATAATTCCATAAAATATAGAGTTATTAATGCACTAATCAGCAATTTAACGAATTGCATTGATAAATAAATAATATTTATTTGATTAATTATATGTAAAATAAATAGTTTGTAATTTTGAATGGTTACTTTAAATATCTGAATAATTACTATTTTAAGACCAGTTTTTTCAAGATAACGGAACAATTTGTTTTGATGATATATATCAATAATACGGAAGTTATAAAATTTAATATTTCGTGATTTTTTTAAAGACTCAAAACCTAATTAACAATTACTTTTTAAAAACATAATCATTATAAAAAAGAAAATACTTTCATTTGTTAAAAGCATTTAGCCAATACCAGGCATTGGGAGACAGAAGATGAAGGATTCTTTTCTGATATCTTGAAGTGAGAACATGCATTTTGGTTTAGGGAAGAGGTAGCTTATCGCCAGGTCATAGTACTGCAGATGGCCTCTGGCCCTCCGAATTGAGGGAACAATACACTGATGCAAACACATTCAAATACTAACGACAGCACACTACATTCACCCCCGTACTACACACCAATTAACTACAGTACTCACTCTAGGCCCACCTTCACTAGGAAGGCACACCATATGAAGGAGCAAGGCTTCAAAGAGGTAGGCCCTCCATTTGACTCAGTGACAATGAATTTTGCCATGAATGGAATTATGCCAGAACAACACTTCTAAATAATTTATGAAAATTGTGGTACAGTTAGCCAACTTCCCAAACACTAGTTTTGTTTTATAATCAACATCATTTATCCAAGCAACTTATTCAAAGTATCCTAGATCATCTTTGCAACACTAAATGGATGAAAACAAGCATCCAACAGATACACCTTACAATGAGCACCAAAGTTGGTACTGTGGAGTGTACTGTTCTCCCAAATAAGTCGTTTCACCATTGTGTACATCAACTGAAGCACTGCACATTTACTAGTGCAGATTTGATACTACTGTAGATTTGGCAGAATCAAAGCCGTGTGCTGTATGTCTTAAGACATTCGGTGAATGGACTGAAAATAATATTGCACTTGATGCTACTTTTTATATACAGTTCTGACACAAACCTCAAGTTAGTTGTTTCACAACAATGTAGAAAAAACTGAAATAGATCAGCTTAAAGACTACCTTATTTCCTCCTTTTAATCCTCTACATATACATTTGTACAGTGTTTAGTTATTAAGAGAGATAACAGGTACCCTTGTACCTTAACATTTATATATATACACACACATACACACATTGGACACAAAATTGGTATATTTGAACATTGGCTCTTCTACTACCAAGGTACAGAATTGTTTTGGTATTTTGGGGATAGTTGGCTAAAATGGTTTTTCTATTAATTATTTGCATATAGGCACATAGAACTCTCCTATAAAATGGTATAAAAATATCTTTTTAATAAACCCAATAGCATGGACATTATTTTTATATAGTTTATTTAATTTTAACGTTGTGCACTTCTTAAAAAAAATCTTTAGTACATGATAATGTATGTAAGGCATACCAAGGCCCCACTTGTGCCCCAATCTTTTTTCTACAACCACAAACCCTCCATCTTTTTCAATTGTATTGAATTTTTTCAGAGTTATATGCTGCAATCTGCAGCTCTTCTTTAGGTCATTTACTGGTGGTCTTGTTGTTGTCATTTTGACTTCTTTGCACTGTGAATGTAAAAAACAATACATTGATTATAAATACTGGTATTTACAAGATATCTGCTAAAATTACACCAATACTTTTTGTTTCTGGCAAGTTTCCTTTCTCAATAACTAGCTAAGATATAATCTTGTAGTGAGAGAAGCAAGAAGTTCAGCTCCAATCCACATATAGCACCTCAAGTGAAGCTCTCAAATTTATATATTATTTTCTTTTATAAAAACATACTATTATTTGTACATCATTAATTTTTATACATACTACTAAGCAATGTCGATAAAATAATAAATAAACGATACCAAAATAACAATGCATGAAACTACCTCAAGCTGATAAGATAAGACTGCTTCTCGGTCATAACCGCCGCACAAGGCCTATAGTTATGAACAGAATTTAGTATTTTGAGAACACCAGCAGGAATAGCCCCTCCCTATTCCCAGTAAGCTTCAGGCAAACGACACCGCCTTCAGTGGACCTGGGAATCTATCTTACAATGCCATTCTGGCAAAACAAGATGCTTATGCTTTAATCACCAGCATATGTACATTTATTATTTTTTTTCTTTGTATGTATTCTAATTTGTTGTTTTTATTTGTTTTAGGAGGTAAGAAAAAAAAAAAAAAGTATTTTGAGAGTTGTTTATGTCCATCACCTGCAAAGTGGACCCTCCCCGCTCAACATAGTATCAATGCACACTTGGCGCCTGAAGCTCTGCACATATAGTGTACAATTTAAATAAAACCTTAAAATACTCATGGTAGAAAAAGGATGGCAACCTCAACTAACATTCCATGTACCTATTTTCCTTTTTAATGGAGGGTATGAAAAAAAAATGAGAGTTGTTTCAGAAGCGGAATAACGTACTATGCTTCTATAATCTATCTTATTTTTGATCAGCATGTAATAGAGAGCTTGTTTTCCTATCGGCTAGTCAGTTCATTCCAGAAACAGTCCTGAGAATATTTAGTAGCTTTAGCAATCTGTTCTTAGCCTTTGGAAATGAGTTTTTATTCAAATTTCTATGAAAGCATTTTCATATTTAGTTGTCTCTGATTCAGAGTTGAGTTACATCAACTCAATTTTACTATTCAGGAGATTATTGCATGTTTCTAGTAAAATTGTTAATAATAAATCAATTTTTATGGTTTTATCTGTTTTATTGATCTATTTATAGATATTTTTTTGCTTGATTGAGTTATTTACATAATCATTTGAATATTAAAATAAATTATGTACCTTGGTAAAAGAAGAGCCAATAAACATTTGATTTGGTTTGAGAATCTTCCTCTATCCAACAGTGCTTTGCGCTGGTTTCAATCCTTCCTATCCGATCATTCCCAGTACGTAGTGGTTCCTGATAAACCTCCATCATTGACTCGACCCCTCACCTGTGGTGTCCCTCAGGGTTCATCGCTATCCCCTACCCTTTTCGCTATCTACATCAATGACCTTCCCATCCTTACCCAACATTCTCAATACCATTTGTATGTAGATAATTTTCAAATTTACCTTTCCTTCCCACCTTCTGACCTATAAGTTGCTACGGAGAAGATTCAAGAAGACTTGAATAGAATTAGTCAGTGGGCACAAGAAAACAAGCTTCAGTTGAATGCAGAGAAGACTAAGGCAATCGTAATAGGATCCAATCACCTCCTGAAAACTATTCCTCACATTCCAACCTTATTCCTAAACAACAATCCGATACAATTCCATTGCAACCAAATTCTCTCCGCAACCACGTTTCCCATATTTCCCGTTGTACCTTTTCCATCCTGAAGCATTTAAATTATCTTTGTCACCTACTTCCTTTTGAAACCAGTAGGCTCCTGGTTACTTCCTTAATATTCCCCCACTTTGACTATTGCTCTGTGGTTTACGGGGGTGTCTCTGGGGATTTTGAAGCAAAATTAAAACGGTTAATAATTTGAAGATTATTGATTGACCGTGTGTATAGATGAATGGAAAATGGTCCGGATGCGGTAAAAAAAAAAACTCAAATAGTAGAATTATACTATTTTATTGAGCCAACGTTTCGCCCCACGTTGCAGGGCTTCATCAGGGCTGTTTTGACAGCAGTCAAAAATAAAGTGAATTTATTTATTTTTGACTGCCGTCAAAACAACCCTGACGAAGCCTTGCAACGTTGGGGCGAAACGTTGGCTCAATAAAATAGTATAATTCTACTATTTGAGTTTTTTTTTTTACCGCACCCGGACCATTTTCCATTCATCGTTAATTAATTGCTTTGTACGATTCATCTTACGCCTGTAAATTATTATAAAGGGATCAATTCCAGAATAATAAATAAAGATTATTATTATTATATAAAAATATAACTATATTAAACTCTGTAAAAATGTTTTTCTTTTTTGTAATGCAAGTAACAAAGGTTGTCTGCTTACCTCTCTCAGCCATAATACAACTCTACTTTGATTTCAAACATAAGAACAATATATTATGAAAACAAATATTTATAAATTCTGGTGGACTCACAATATGTGGATTCATCCTTTGGACCATGTTGATAATAGTATGCCTCGATGAACCAAGGTCTCCAATGAGTATTATAAGAGCTGGATGATCACCAGTCATCTGAAGCCGTTCCCATCCAACAGTTGGGTTCCTGGAGCAGGAGTAATAAAAAGAGCGCATGGATTGGCAGACCATGAGATGCATGGGGTCACTAGTAAAAATGCTAACTGAACTAACCTGGAACAGTATAAAATATCGATATTAGCTCATAAAAAATGTAGAATGATGAAATTATATGATTTGTTGTATATAATTGTTTCGAAAGGGACAGGTTAGACAACTTAATAAGTATAATTGTACAATATGTAATAACTCAAAGTTACCAGCTTAACATTTCATTTTATATTAAATAAAACACACGCAAGTATATCTGCAGCATCAACACATACCTTATGCAACTATTTTTTAATTATTACAATCCATGGTTCAACGTTCATAATATATATCCAAAATAAAAAATATATACATTCACATGGCACAAATACACATGAACTCAGCAACTATCATACCAAACTCTTCCCCACACACGGAATACTATAGAAGGAAAATCAAGTAAATGGAAATTGAGTAAGAAGGTGATTGTCAATGATTTGATAAGCTTGACATGGTTGGAACTTCAATTGTTTTATTTTACAAGTGCTTCTAGTGATTGAGTAAAGAAGTATCATAAAATTTTGGAAACTAAGAAGTTATATATTGAACTTGTTGTGTCCTGTGGTTTTCCTATTTGTTTAAAACATTTCCATTACATGAGAACTACATTGAAATAACCTTTAAATATTGTGAAGTACTATTTTTTTCAGGCATTTACAAGGATCTTGGTCAATTCCTCAAAATTACCTTTTAACAAACCCTTTCCTGGAAAAACCATGTCTCTGATATTTCCCCTTGTGCCTTTTCCATCTTAAAGCAACTAAATTACTTTTGCCTCCAACTACCTTTTGAAACCTGCTGGTTCCTAGTCACCTCCTTGATGTTCCTTGATTTTGACTAATCTTGTACATTATATACATCCTCTTGGAATCTTAAGGCTAAACTAGAAAGTTATTTCTACAACTCAAGAAAAACAAAATTACACATTAAATATGGAGTAAATTGATTTTATAAGGCAAGGGATGAAACGTAAGTGCATGGGGAGAGAAGGAAAATGTTGGTCAATTGAGACAGAAATTTTTTATATTGAAATAGAAATGGAGATTACAGTAGCTCAACAATCCCATCAATATAGGTCCAATTCAGTGAGCTCCTTAAAGCTTCTACACTCCTATTACAATATTAAAAAAATTACTTGCAGAATTGACTTAGGAAATAGCTGTTCTATTCTAATTATTATTATTATGGAACTAATATTTTAAGATATAATCGGGAACAGTAATAGCTCTTCTTTGTAATGAACAATAATTCAAAAATTTATCTTGACACAAAAAATTAAATGATAACGAGTTTTTGAATTAAAATATCTTGAAAAATAATAATGGGAGTTGCTTACTATAAGTCAGGAAAATGCTCAGTATTTCATCCTCTTTGTAATGAGCTTTAACAAAACAATCAATTATTCGAAGATACATGGTCTGTTCATAAAGTTTTAAGACTGATTTTTTCCACACTAGAGAAGGTCCAATGACAGGAAGGATATCCTCTAACAGACTGCAGAAGCAGCAGTTGTGTCAGAGAAGCTAGAGTGAGTAGATCGTTAGTGACCTTTCAAAAATGCAGTGCCACTTGGAGCAGCAGTATTCAATAAAGTTCTGTGTGAACCGAAGAAAAACTCTATATACAGAGACTTTTGATATGATTCAATAGGCCTATAAGAAGAAGTCATGTCATGTGCAATGGTTTTTATTCCGCATAACAGATTCAAAAGATGGCTGAGAAGAGGTTGAAGACGATAACCAAGCTAGGAGACCTTCAACAAGGAAAAATTATGAAAATTTAGAGAAAGTACATGTACTTTTAAGCACTGACAATCACCTTACTGTTAGATTAATTGCCATTTGAAAAATTGAGTCCACCCAGAGATCAAAGGAGATTGAGTTCTTAAACATGACAATGCACCCACCTGCTCATATATTGCTTACTGCAACAAAAGTTTTGGGCAAATTCAATGTGTTTAACTGATACTGTCACCAATACCGACACCCTACAGCCCCAACCTAGCTCTACATGACTTCTTTTTTTTCTGTGAATCAAGAAATACCTGAAAGGGAATAGATTTGACTTGATTCCAATTGTTCAGGCAGCTTCTACAGATTGCCTCAATTGCCTTCCACTTTAAGAGTTCCAGGAGCCTATGAATGATTAAATAAACACTAGCAGCAGCGTTTTAATGCCAGAGAGGGTCTTATACAGAGGATTTTTAATTCACTGAATAAAAATTTTCAATAAATTTTTTACTATGAAATCAATCTTGAAACTTTATGAATAGACTATGTACACTTTGATGAAATATTATTTAATTTTTAATTATTGATTTTTTTGTACTTTTTCTTTCTACTCTAAAAGCAAAATTTTTATTTTCTGTATAATTATTCTGAAGGGACTCGAGCCAGAATAAATGAATAATACTATTATTACTAAAACGACAATAAATGTGTCTAAACAGCAATAAAGTTTCATGTTTTCATTTTTTTTTTTTAATATTACCCTCAAATTTTATTTGCGAAAATATCACATTTCCACCTAATAATTTCATATTTATACATAGTTTGTGTAATGCATTAGCTTTCTAGGGTAAAAAGTTGTAATGACAATGACTATGGACCAAAAGCTATATATGTTTTTTATTTCTTGGCTACTGCTCCTTTCATTTGGATTGTATCCTGTGTTATAAAGCTGAAAGTCTTCATTAATAAATGTTCTATCCAATACAAAAAAAATCAAACTACACTGGTAGTCCCTGAAATCTGTATGTTCAAAAAAAACAAACTTGAGCTTTATAAATTGATATAAATGTTATTAGATCATGATGGAAGGTTCCATTGGAAAGATAATGTGGAACAGAAACTATGGTTTTCAATAAGAAAACATTTGATGTTCTTGCAGTATTTCTCTCTAGTTTATTTTTGGCTAATTATAGACAATATTGTAACTAGGTATCATAACTACTTAGTATTGTAAGTAGTAAGCTATATCTTTGTTTGATAACAGTAATATCTCACTGTTTTACACAATTACATGATAGTGTAAAAAAAATCCAACAGATTATGTTATAGTTTATATCGAATAAGAAAATAACTCTTACTCTTTCCATAGAAGATACTGGAACCCCATCCAGTATCTTTATACTCGGTAGCAGATATATTATAAGCCTCCTTGAATCATTTATTATAGTATTGATCTGGTTACCAGCAATTTTTAAATTTGTCACAGCTGGTAAGGTCTTGAGGGCATCAAACTCAGTCATTGCACTGATCTTATTATAAGAGACATCTAATGTGGTCAAATTGTACATTTCCTAAAAAACATTAAGAGATTTTAATTACAAAGGTTCAAACAGAAACAATAATATATTAGAAATTCATTTAAAAAAATTTAATGTTTGGAGTGTACAAAAAATAATTAGGAATATTTTGTTTTAAAAACACATTTGGTTTGAAAATACTGTTTTTGTTGTATTTATATGATTTATATAATATGCGTTGTATTATCTAAACTAGATAATTAATTATTTATCCACTACATTCGGTAAATAATAAAAAGAAGGTAATACATAAGTGTGACCTTCAAGCAAACTAAATGTGCTTTCCAAAAGAACTTGACAAGTAGCATTTAATGTAAGACCTTAGTAGTGCACACATATTTGCTAAATTCAATTTTAGTACTCATTATTTTTTTATAGTCTTGAGATTATTAAAATTGTTTTGAAATTATCTATTATAGAAGTGGTAACAACAACTAATGTACTTAATGACCTATGAGTAAAAAATTATTTGGATAAAATATTAAGGAATAAAAGATATTGGGATTAAATTATACCACCTTTGATCCATAACTTTATTTAATGACTTACAGAGAAACTTGAGAGTGTAAGTAACTGGTTACAGGAAATGTTGATGTTTTCTAAGCCGTGGATCTCCTTAGGGTTGGGGTCCTTCCAGCAGCTTATATTGTTGTGAGAAACATTTATTTCCTTCAACAACTTATTGCTAAGGCCTTCAATGCATTGAAGTTTGTTGAATGAAAGATTTAAGTAAGAAAGATACCTGTGAAAAATTATAAATTTAATGTTGAGACTGACCTAAAATTGTTTACTAGTACTACTTAAGTGTTAAGTGGTTTCTCCAACACAAACTAGTACAACAGCAATCAATAACACTGAATCATTAGAAAAGGAAATTACAAATCATTATTTCCCTTTTATGAATCAATAGGACATTATATATTTTTATATTCTAATTATTTGATGTTCATGCTCCTGGAAATTGGAGAAATAGTTGAATAATCAGATTCTTATTCAGTTAAATGTTGTTATTTAACATTGTATGTAGAAAACCACTGTTTTTGAGGTCTCACAGATAAAAATATATTCAAAAAAATTGTGCCACAGTGAATTAAAAATGATAAGAAAAATGCAATATGCACAGAATAAAAAAAAAGATGGGGCTGAGAAAAATGTGAACAAACAAAACACAAACTGTTCTGCTGTAATTCAGACAGTTTGGGTAGCTCTATTTAGCTTAAACTAATACTCACTTAAATCCCCTCAATTTTTCAATCCGTTCAATCTGGTTGTGAGCTAAATCAAAATGCTTAATCGACCAACAGTTGGAGAAGTCCGGTACTTTGGTAAATTTGTTGTGGGACAGGTTGAGGTAAGTCAAAAACCAAATCGGATCTGGCTTGTCTATTGATTCATCAGTCAAGTTGTTTCTAGAGAGATCTAACACTACCAGGTGCATGATTTTCCAGAGTGGAGAGGGATCTTCAATATTATTGTTAGCCAAGTCAACGTACTGAAGGTATGGATAGTACTGGAGCAGTTCGATGCCTTTGATACCCTAAAAAATGACAATTATTCATACGGTAAGTAAGCTATTTTATCCCAATATGCATAAAAAAATATTAATATCCAACTGATTTTGGTCAAGAATGAGAATTCATAAAGCGTAAAAGTATTTCTGCAGAATATAGATTATATTAATAACATCATAATTAAGTAAGAATAAAAAATAATAATAATATATTCTTTATTTATTCTGGGCATGATCCCTATAGAATAATATTACAGGTGTCAAAATTAGGCTTTAGAGACTTAGAGTAAAATATAAAATTTTCAGAATGAAAATGAAATTATAAACCATCATTAGTATAATTATAATTATGAATTTGATAAGATAAAAAAAAGTAATAATTAACATAATATATAAAATAAAAGTAGAACAAATAAAATAATACCATACATCATATTATTAATCATAAGGTGACTAACTTCTAATAAAAAATGAAAAAGAATCAAATACAAGCAAACTAAAAATAACAAACAAAAAGGTACAATTACTGTTAATACACATATTTACAAGTTTAAACGAAAATCAGATTATCCTATACAGAAAATAAATAAACCGACATAAAGGGTAATGAAGAAAAAAAAATGAAATAAAATAAATCCTCTAACAAATAATACATTTTAAAGATATTATTCCAATAAAATAAAATAAAGGTAAACCAAATGAGGCAGCGATTATGATATATATATGTTATTTATGTTAAATATTATTTGTCTCTTAATTTATTTATAAGTTATTTGAAACTTTAATTGTTATTCTTCCAGAATTAGGTAGTTCAAAATACAGGATTTGAATATTGGAAGCGTATTAGAATAACGAATGAAGGAGGGAATAGAATTCCATAGGAAAGAGGAATGGATGAGAAAAGAGCTAACAAAGCCTACGGTTCGATGTGCAGCTACATATAAGTCTGAAGGCTGTAAGCTGGTGTTGTGGGAATGCACTGAGGATTTAAATTGAAGGATACAGAGATATAGCATGAACGGCGGGATTGGATAACTTGGTAGAGGAAAGAGGCAAAGAAATATTTACGATGGAAAGAGCGGTAAAGCCACCTTAAATCTTCATAAACGGGAAACACAGGCATCCCTGGGGACCCTTACAAAGAAATTAATCAACCGTTTTAATTTTGCCTTGAGATCCCCAGAAACACCCGCACAACAATAGTCAAAGTTGAGGAATATTTATGAAGTAACCAGGAGCCTATGCGTTTTAAAAGGAAGTAGGTACAACGGGAAATATCAAAGATATGATTTTATCAGGAGAGAGTTTGGTCGATAGTGACACAAAGGTTTTTGATGGATGGATGGAATTTTATTGGATTGCTGTTTAAGAACAAGGTTGGAATATTTTTCAGGGCTGATGGCTCCTATTATGATTGCCTTCTCTGCATTCAACTTATAAGCTGCTTATTCTCTGCCCAGTGACTAATTCGATTCAAGTCTTCTTGAAGTTTCTCCGTGGCAACAATAGGTCAGAAGGACAGCTAAATTTGGAAATCACCTGCGTACAGATGGTATTGAGAATATTGGATAATGAGGAGAAGGTCATTAATGTAGATAGCAAAAATAGTGGGGGATAGCGATGAATCCTGAGGGACACCACAGGTGAGGAGTCGAGTGATTGATGGAGGTTTATTTAGACATTTTTAAGTAAGCAATGATTCACAGTCTCATTTTCTTAATATGTTCTATAATACATTGTCTCAGTAGTATGAAGTAAAAAAAGTAATGTATAATTAGAATGCTGAGGAACAGACTGTAAACAAATTTTGGACCCAAAAGAAGCACAGAAAACAATGTAGAACTATATTATAATGCAATACTTTAATACACTTACAAGAATATTAATTAACTGGACAAAAACATTTTATGTTAAAGCACCCTTTTTTTTTTTTTTTTTTTATCCCCTTCCCTTGCCATTTCTGGCATATGGGGTGCGGGAGCAGTGGGGTAGTGCGCGCTGGGATTGCGCATGCCACTGCTCCCAATGATCTTCATCCGTCCGGTAGGCCCTTCTGGTGCGCATCTGTCTGGGTGCCTCCTGCAGTTACCAGACTGATCCAGCCCTCCTGGTCTCAGTCTGGGTCAGCTTCATCTTCTTCTGGTGGCTCGCCGATTTTGGGCGGTCAAGTCCTTCCCATTGTGAAATGTGTTGGGCCCACCACCTCCTTCCATCCGTAAATGAACTCCCTGAAGAAGGGATAATTCTCTTCTTCCATGGGAAAGTCCGACTCGGCAAGGGCGAAAATCCCGGTCTTTCTCAACAGCCTGGCTCGGTGTCTTTCCATGACGGAGCAATCCACTATTACGTGTTCTGCTGTTTCAGGAACTCCGCACGTTCTTTCCAAAGCTCTGCAGCTTTCCCCGAAACCCGAACCCCCCGTGTCCTGTTAGGATCTGTAAGACCCAATAGTCGGGGATGACCCATTTAGCCTTCAGTCTGGAAAGGTCTGTAGGGAAGAATTTTTTCAAAGTAGCGCCCTTCTGGCTTGCTACCTACCGTCCATTCCCCTTCTGTATTGAGTCCTCCCGCAGTATTTTCTTCCACAAGTTTGGAGTCTCGCCGATCCTCTCTCAGAGCTCATCCGGTAGCGCTTCTAGTCCCTCCCTCTTTACTTCATATTTAAGGACATCCTCCCTGAGAATGAGGTCCAGGGGCATCGCTGCGGCCAGCATCTGCATCGCCTCATGTGACACCATTCTGTATGCCTTCTTGACCCTCAGCAGAGCCAATCTCTGTATGGTGGCCAGTCTTCTCTTCTGTGTCTGCATGAGGTTTCGGCTCCAGGCAGGGGATGCGTACCTCAGAATACCCAAGATCACACCTTTATATATGGTCATCGTTGCAGGGTACCTGAGGTCCCAAAATGCACCCCCTATCCTACTTAATCCTGCTGCCATACTCAACTTCCTCCTCACGCACCACTCTCCTACGAGACTGGCACACCTCTCAGCTTCTGTCTTTAGTCTGGATCTACTGTTCTTGGCCACGATGACTGTCAGGTCGTCGACGTAGACCGTGGCAAGGAACCCCTTGTCCTCCAGTTCCCCTGGCAACTCATCAAATACCAGCTTCCACAGAGCTGGTCCTAGGACCGAACCCTGGGGACATCCTCTTTCGATTTTTCTCTCAACCTCGTAGTAGTTACCCCTGATCCTGACACTCCTGTTATTGAGGTAACTACCTACGAGGGAGTATAGATTACTGAGGGTGTCGAGCTCTTGCAACCGCTGGAGTACACGGGGCCACCAAACCCTGTAAAAGGCGGAAGAGATGTCAAACATGATCAAAAAGACATATTTCTCCGCCCTCTCCTCCACGTCCCTACGCACACTCAGCAGCGCATCCGTAGTTCCCTTACCATGGGTCGAGCCAAACTGCCGTGGATGACTTGCAGCACTTAGGACTGGTCTAAGGCTGTGGACGATCATGTGCTCCAGAACCTTACTAGCTACTGGGAGGAGGCATATTTGTCGATAGGATTTAGGCGTGTCTTTATCCTTACCACCTCCCTTGTAGAGCAGTCTCAAGTCTGCAATCCTCCACTTGTTTGGAAAGTACCCCTTATCCAAGCATTCATTAAATATATCCAACAACTCTTCCTCAATATAAGGGGCACTGTTCTTGAGGATTGCAGCATCTATGCTATCTAGTCCTGGAGCCCTCCCGATCCTTTGTCTGTCCACGGCAAAACGAAGGTCCCAAATATCCCGTGGTGGGCATAGGTCGGTACCCGGTGGGTATGACGTGATGCGTCTAACCATTCCATTGTCCTGGGACGGATCATCCCTAGGGTATGTATAGTCTATCTACATCTTGGCAGCCTCCTCCAAGGTGGTTGCCTGGGCACCTCTCACTCTAATAGCCGCCATCACTTGTAACGGCTTAACCTTTCCCTGTGCCACCCTGTACAGGATACCCCAGGGATTCTTTTCTGATTCCTCTACAATAAATTGGTCCCAGGACTTCTTCTTCTGGCAAGGTACCCCGTTTCGGTATACCCTATACCTATGCTTGGATTCTTCTCGAAGTGCAGGCCTCCTCTCGTCGTTTCTGCACTCCTGGTACCTACGCCTGGTTCTGTAGTATTCTTTTTTTAACTGCGTCAGAGCCGGCGTCCACCATGGAACCGGACGTACTCTCGTCCTTCGGCTTTGGAGGGTAATACTCGCCGCTTCAGTGATGGCGCCCGTAAGCATTGTCACTCTGCGGTCAATCTCGGGCTCCTCATCTATCGGGGTACTCTCCTCCCATTCTCTGTCAGCCACTATTCCCTCCAATTCACCGATCGAGTCGCAAAGCCCTTTTCTACCTCTGGGGCACCGCCTTCCTCCTCCACCACACTGAAGGCTATGACCCGGTGGTCGGAGCTCGTGTAGGACCGTAGGGTCCAGTCTACAATACGCTTTGCTATAGGAGCTGTGGCAAGTGTCACATCTATCCAACTCTGGCCCCGCGCTCCAACAAATGTGGGACCAGAAGGCTCGTTCATGATAACCAGCTGACACCTCGCCACGCATTCTTCTACCAACCTCCCTCTAGCGTCCGTGCGAACAGAACCCCAGGCCGTGCTCCACGAATTGGTGTCGGAACAGACTATCACGCTTTTATACTTTAGCGCGACAGCCTCCACATCAGCTATATTATCCTCTGCATTGATATTTACATTCACCTGTCGTGGCGGCATATATGCTGAAACCAGAGCAAAGGCAACTCTGCCCCACCTGACATAACATGCCGCTTGATCTGCTGTGGTGAATTGCTTCAGTTCCATTACGTCGAGGGCAGGGTTAACGACAACAATCGCTGCTCTAGGCCTAGACCGACCACCCTCGACGTAGTTCCAAAACCTGTAACCACATTCTTTCGACAAGGCTCCTGAATCGCCAAGATGTCAGCACTTCGGGCGAGAGTTCTCAATTCGTCCGCGACCACTCGTCTCCGGCGCATATTGACCTGCAGGATATGCAGCCTACGCATACCAGTCTTCTTCGCCTGCTTGACCATCATCTCTAGATGTACCTGGTATTCCCTGCTGCCCGCACAATGTCAGAGATCTTTCCCTGCTCTGCCACTCGACTTGCAATTCCTACAACACGAGGGTTCACCCTTCTTCTCTTCAGGGCACTCCTTAGCATTGTAGTACCACCTGCACGCCACCTACTTTATACAGGCTTTTGCAGGGTGTCCATATTCTTGGCACCGAAGGCAGAGCAAGGGGTCCAGGTAATCTCTGATGGTCAGGCTCCACCATCCCCCGCTGACGTCCCTCGCGGACAGGGTTATCAGGGCGAGCCTCATAGCTTGGTGCACCCCTAGCACCCACGTAGTTGTGAGCCCGTCCCCCGCGGGAGTGGAGAAGCAGGGTCTAAGCCACTCCCTCCTGTCTTTATCCTCCTTTGGAGCCTCTATAGGGATTTTGTCCCAAAGATATCTCTCCAGGGTATTTTGGGTGATTTTTTTCAATTGTATGTCCCCAATCCTCTTCAATTCTTATTGGAAAGGGAATTCCTTGTATATATCTTTTGCAGTCCATCCCGCTGCGCTTCCCTTGAGTGTGACATATGTCGCCGTCGCCGCCGGGGTTTAAGCGGAATGGCCGGAACGCTCGCAAGGACGCCAGCGAAGGTAAGTTTTTTCCTCTCCTTTAGCCCTTCTTTCGGAGGCACATCCTGGGCTGGGGTCTTCTTCTTCCTCCTCTTTCTTCGTTCGACTTTTTCCCAGCTTCCGCTATCCTCTTCTTCGCCGTCTGTAGAGGTATCCGATTTAAGGTTCCTTCCCCTACAGAACGGTGTCTGGCTGGACCTTTGGGGCATTGGGGCCGGTTCCGCGCCCTCATATTTCCTCCTCTCTTTTACCGGAATTAGAACTGAAGGCCCAGCTCCCATCGTCTTCAGTTCCTCCACTGCTCTTTGGTCCTCATTCCCCTTTTCTCTTCCTTTAGCCCTACACTCGGCCGTACGTTCTAAGAGAATGCTGGCTTCTTCGTCGACTTTCCCTTCCAGGTCTTTTATCATGCCAGAAACCCTTTTCAGTGTCGTCGACACCCATTCTTCTGATCATAGACCGCTCCTATGGCATCCCCAATGGTAGCCTCTGCTACCATTGGAGCCACAATCTGGGAGGCCTTTTTACCAATGATTGTAGATCATTGGTATACATTGCTTTTTTTACCATTTCGGTTCCAATTTCCGGGATAATTTCCCATTGGGCTTCCAGTCCTACTATTATATTGGCTAGTTCTCTCAGCTGGCCATTCAGGTATTTCTGGATCTCATGAGATACCTTTTTCCTCTCCAAGTAACTTTTCACCCATCCTTGAATTACTTCCGCTCTGGACGGGTCTTTCAATTTCTGGGTTGGGCTTTAGAGGGGACACCTCCTCCTACCTCTCTCTCTTCTTCCTCTTTTTCCCTTTGGAGCTCATACATAAAACAGCCTGACTTTTCCAGCCACCATTTTTCTTTCGTTTGTCTCACCCAACGAAGTAGTTCTTGTAACATTAGATGCTACAACGGCCAAGTCTCCCGCCATTGCAGCACTGCGGACGTGTGATGACGACGCCGGGGAACCCGCTTTCTCGTTTCCAATCGATGCCGGTACTCGGGTTCCGTGCCCCTGTACCGTAGTATGATTATTAATATTTCCCTCCATTGTATTTCGGAAAATAGCATTTTATACCTGCTGCCAGGTAAAACACAGCCGCCTATTCTAGGAACCGTCGCGTCTGGATTTTATTCTAGTTTTGGTCCACTCCAGGTTTTTTATTTCCCCGGTTCCCGCCATACCTGGTGAGAATCCCCCTATCCGCCACCTGGGGAGGCGCCCGATGGGAGACTAGCTACTCCACACGGAATGTTAAAGCACCTATTCTCACAGGAGAACCAACTTCTACTAATAATTCTGCAATTCCACAGATATTGGTGAAAGCCAGTAAAGGTTGAGTAAGATTGCATTAACCATAGAAAATTAGTGAAATCATAAAAAATTACTTTTGATGGTAGCTGAAGCTTAGTGTATCCATATCCCTTCAAGTCTGGAGTCAAAGCCAAGTTCCCCATTCCCGAAGATAATGTAAGGATGGTCAAATTTGGCTCAATTTCATCTTCTGTTAGATCTTCAGGTCTGAAAAAAGAAACTTTGATTGATTATCATTGAAATTCAACACAAAACTAAAATCATGGTGTGGTGCACGTATTACACAACTTACACTTACCACCATAATATAAGTTGAAATTGTATGGAGGGTGATAAATATGATTTCTTAGGCCTTGATTCTGGAGATATTCATTCGTATTCTCTGTATTGCGAAAGTAAGAAGATGGGTAGGAATTAGAAATAGGTTAGGGCAGTAAAGCCAGAATAGACAGGGGAAAGGGTATCTGAAAGGATGCTAGTCTCTTTGTGGTATCAGAACGAGAGAACCGGTTTCCAGACATTATAAAGAAAAAAGTTACGCAAAGAGAGTGTACCAGACTCTTGGCCGAGTGGATAACAAGCGTGATAAGAGGTATTGAGGGTCTCAGAACTTGTGGTAATTAAGAAAGGAAGGTGGAAGGATATCGAAGTAACAACTCCAAAAATAATTGTTAACCATGTAGTGACCTCTTGGTAGATCCAGGTAGGGACTCAGAAAGAACCTCTTGACGTGATCCTAACACTTTCAAGTCCCATGACACTAAAGTGTTGTCATGCTTAAGACATACTTTAACAATCGGTGACAATTGGTGTCATGCATCGCCACAAAATTTTTTTTTTGTATCTCTTGAATGGATGAGCTATGTTTAAGTCCGATTTTGGGATTTTGAATTCAGGGTTTTTCCGGCCACGGACATTAATCAAAAAAAGGCTGGTTAAATAGAAAAGTTAGTACTAAATCTGTACGGAATGCTATTGATAGTATCATTCGGCATTTAAGCTCTCTCAGAGGATTTAACTGAGATTAAAAGCAACTTAGGTTTACGTTGATATGACTAGATTAATCAAAAATTGTAAAATCAATGATAAAAACTGACACTTCCGGCAAGTCGATTTCAGCAAAATCGTTTTAATATTTAGGGCATAATACGCCTCGAGACCTTCAGTAGCTGAGTCAAATCTCTCAGCTACTGAAGGTCTCGACTCACAAAAAAATGTCAATGAGACTTAAACTACTGATATACATAGCAATTCTCAGACCCTCATTACTAGACGATGCACCACTACTACACTACTTATACAACAGTCCCAGAATAGCATACTACAAAATATTTGAAGAGGCGCATCACTTAAGAAACGAAACATGGCTTACATAACTACAGCTTGAAACAGAACAACAGCACATCACTTCTTCTTGCTCTAACTCCTGTGTGCTGTTAAGCGTGGAGTTGCAGTCTCAGCCTATCTAGCTCAGTCCCTGTCTCTGGCTTGTGTTTTCATCTCCGGAATGGTACGTCCTCTTGCTGCCCCTAATTTTGCAATGTACTCAGAATAAATGCACCTGGGTCTGCCACGAGGCCGTCTTCCTTCCGGCCTAGCTCCTAAATACACCTGGCGTTTCTGGTATCGTTCATTCTACAGACGTGTCCACTACAACAGCATATCACACGGAAACATAGTAATTTGTTGGTAATCTCCCCACTTCATTTGATCCTTTATTTGTTCTCTCACCCCATGTTGCGAGGTAGTAGGGTAGGAAAATTCAAATTAACCCAGTTAACATCACCCTTTCAACCGTCCTTAAATTCCCTTTTCCCATTTCCACTCCCTGTCGCGCCTCAGTGTCAGAGGGATCAGAAAAAAACTACAGTGAGATTACAGTCTACAATAAGGATTAGAATCCGTCTTCCTGAGAAGATACCTGCCCATACCTTCGTATCCCAACATCTAGACTGCATTGAAGAGAACAAAAACTATGAAAGTATACCAAGCTCCTTTTTTTGGCGCCTACAATCGTAGTAAACGCAAAAATAAGACTCGACTGAAAACATAACAGAATTTAAATTTGTGTCCTCATATTTGCGCCCGCTTCACTGTTATCTGTGAAATCTTCGTTAAGCGCAGTTGCTGAAGTTCATTTTAAAGGCGAAAATAAGTTAGTCCAACTTTCCACAAACAATTGCGTATAGTTAATGTTAATATGGGCCAATTGGTAGAACATTTAACTTTTCATTAAGGTCTGTAGGGAAATATGAAATGGTTTTCGTCAAACACTAATAACAATATTTCCGCCATCCTTACGCATCGCAATGCTCAAATCCACTACCTGGTCTCTTATTCGTACTTCCGGCTAAAGCCAGAGACAGTGTGGGAGACCAAAAGTAAAGAAATGTTAACCTTAAATATGTAATTTGAGTTTAGTACAGGCTTTCGTTTATGAGGTAGGATGTTCACATACATACACAAAACATTTTGCGATTTACTATATTGGAATGTTTCGATTTTGTAAATAACACACGCGTTATTATACATATTTTATTACACTTTAAATTAGAACACAACATTATAACATGAGCACACATAACACTACTTGGAACCTTCCTTTCCCTCTACTCATAACAATATTGGCGGGAAAACCAGATAAAGATACAACATGATTCTTGGTTATTTGGACGCAACGGGCCAAAAAACGTTTATTCCTGCTGAAAACTCAAATCTGAAATTTTTCTTTACTATATATTTTATATAGAAGTAAGTGGAAGTAAAAATGACAATTCAGATTAACAAAGGCAGACAAAAAAGGCTTCCTTCCAACCAGAGTATAGTTCTTTTTTGCAGAACACCTCTGACGTACTTATTTATCATTCAAACGAGTTTTTATTATAATCTGTGGTTTTTGCTGATATGTTAGTGAAACGCTTATTCGTAGCTTTTGAAAAACATCCATGTTTATTTAGGAATCTTAAAAATGGGAATTTTCCAAGGCTTTCTAATTTTTACTTAATGGAGTAGGATAGGTAACTCAGCTTCCTATTGCTGTTCAGTTAGAAATCGGGCTGATAAAAAAGATTATTTTTTGAAACAAGCATTGAATGAATCTAAGATCGGGGACACACTTGTGAGCCGGCACACTAAAATGGGTGTCGAAGAAGACACATTTGGATAGAACCCCAAATATGTCTTCTAGATTTTGATTAAACATTTTTAGGAGAACCTAGGCCTCAAATTATTGGAAACACATTTTATTTAATATTTGCAGTGATTAAAATTGATAAACGAGTTCAATTTCATACATTTTCTGATGCAAACGGAAAATATAAAAATTAAACCTTTAAAATATTTAAATGTTAAAATCAATAACAGTGTGCATATTTTTATGGAAAACAAGGTTTTACAAAAAATTCTTCCAACATCTCTTTGAGATTTTTTCAAAACATTTTTATAACTTTGTACTGCTTTACACACGTACAGTGAAAGAGGCTGATAATTTGCACCATAATGTAAAGGGTTTAAAAAATAAATAAATATTCCAGTATCAGTAGAAATTCATTATAAGAGACGAAACTCATTATCTTTGAATTTTAAGCTAAATATGTGAATTGTCGATGTGAATTGTGAAGTAATAGGGTTTTATCTATTACTTCTTAAAGTCACTATTTATAATCGTCACTAATTACTATTACTAATATTATTTAATGATTATACGCTTTTACGTTCCTAATATTTTTACATTATACTCATATTATATAATATTACTGACTTTAGTATTTGTACCGTGGGATGCCTTGCCTCTGCCCAAGGGTCAGGAAGAAGACCCAACCTGTCCCAGCCTTCCGTGTTCTCCACCTCCGGACCGCCATAGCTGTAAGCGAAGCAAAACGTATCCTCTACCGTGGTCGAGTCATCTTCCTCATCAGAGGACATGATTCGCATGAGGTCCTTTTCATACTTCGGAGGCAACGTGAGGTAATCCACGTCTACAACCACATCAGATTCCATTTCGCAATCAAATACAGCGGGTGAACTGTCAGCAATAAAAGTATTCAGGTCTGGTAGCGTCTCGAAGTCCATACTTTTCAAATCGACATCAAGAATTGAGGAGTATGTGTCTTCATCCTTTTCTTCAAAATCCAGGGCGTTTTCTCCCTTTTCAAAAAGTTAAACATAAATTTACTAATACATATTTATTTGCAAATACTATTAAATTAACTAGATTAAGTTGGTGAAACTTTTTTGTCACTACGTAATGCGTATTAATAGAGGGATCTAGAAAATCCTAAATATATACTAAAAAAAGATAAACATCCACGTTGCATAACCTCAACGTTGAATTGAGTATAAAGAAAACTTTGGAGTATAAAGAAAACTTTTCTTTATTGTATGTTACTTTGTTTTGTATATATAAATAGTTGACCGTATAATTTGAAAGTATGGAGAAGATGGGTAGCGGTCAAAAGAGAAACAAAAATAGTTTTTAACTTTTGACCGCAACCCTGACCATCTTCTCCATAATTTACTTTGTTTACATTCTTATTATTATTATTAATACTACTATTTCTAGTCCTATTATTTTTAAACGTCTCCTCCCTCCACAGTCATTTATCACTTTTGAAACATTAAGTTAAAACGGGAAGTCTCCTCTTCGGAAGAGGATACTTAAGATAGTTAAATGCGAGCAATATTTAAAAAGTACCTAAAATTGGAAAACTGCGGGGAAACCCGCCACTCCTTGCTTCCCTGGTTGCCTTACTTACCTTAATTTTGAAACAGACACTTACAGCAAGTATATTGGTCGATGAACGACATGTCACAATCTCACAAGAGGAGATCATAACACAAAAAATATTAGAAAGCAATCCTTCCTGGCAAATTCACCTCATCAAAACCAAATTCTGACATGTTGTACATCGACCACCATACGAACAACAACGTACATCGCTATAAGTGTCTGTCTAATCTTACCTTTGAAACAGACACTTATAGCGAGTATGTTGGTCGATGTACAATATGTCACAATATCACAAGAGGGAAATATAAAACCAAAAATATCAGGAGGGAATCCTTCTCAGCAAACCCGGCAAAGATAGTTAAGTAGGCACAACACAGGAATATTTTCCAAAATATCAAATTGTATATTGATTAATGTTTGACGATTATTGATATCTCAAATATGATAATTTGTTTGAAATACGATTGTTAGTGTTGCGAACTAACCTGGTTCAAGGACAGTTTATTTTAATCGATGTAAGTGAACCCAGAATACTACAGGTAATGTTATTTATAATATAGGCAATAAATTAATAAGCTACATAATATAGATCCAAAGTGAATGGATCTTTTTAACAAAAAATCCATATCAAGTGTATTCTACACTTAATCCGATATTGTTTATGATAATGTAAGAGTAATGTTTAACGAATTCATGTTACATGAAAGTGCCATAACGCTAATATTCTGATATTATTTTTAATACTGAAGATGCAAAATCTATGAATCTATCATCAGACGCTTGTGTCAAGAGATGCTTCGTACATGTTCCAATGTCATACTCTAAGAAAATTTTAATTTTATAAATTTTTCTTTTTAATTTGATTATCATAGTTAAATTACTTTTAAGTAATTTACTTTACTCTTAAGAATAAATCCCAAGAACTTGTTCGCATTGATATATGGGATTCAATCCTATCGTGATACCGAAAGGAAGATATATCCGGTTTTTGGCGGGCTGATATTAATATTTTGATTCATTATTATCGGAATAGCGATACAAAAGATCGATATTGATAAGCAATTTTGGAACTTGTCCTAAAACGGAGGCTCCACGGTTGCGAATGTGCAGATGATCCTGTAGGTACCAATCTATTCTAAACTGAGTGCGAGGGTTTTGTTTTCAATCCAAATCATGGAAGGCTACAGCTAGTAAGACACAATAAGGCTGGCCCGAGCACCATGATGCCCAGAGTGGAAGGAGAGGTGTCAAAGGCTGCCAACATAGACAGGGCTAAACAAAAGAAGAAGCTCTATAGAAAGAGGAAAAGGAGGGAGGAGGCCTTACAAAGGAAAGGCGAAAGGGAGGGCATTAGACTGAGGCGCCAGGCTCCTTCTGAACAGGCTACCCAAAGGCAGCCAAAAAGTACTGGGCTTGCCTTGTACAGTAGCCCTTGGCTGTGACCGGGGTGATCGAGATGAGGATGAATGAGCCACGGCCTAGGAGGAGACCACTGACGTTTGACAACTCCGGACTCCAGGCGGATCCAGGT
This sequence comes from Halyomorpha halys, assembly GCF_000696795.3. NCBI lineage: Eukaryota > Metazoa > Arthropoda > Insecta > Hemiptera > Pentatomidae > Halyomorpha > Halyomorpha halys. Next base: position 319,415 of record NW_027115302.1, on the reverse strand, counting down.
TGGTTTCTTCTCACGTGATCTAATGAGGAGACAAGAGACTGGCTTCTTGAATGGGTACCTCCCACAGACCGAAGGTTTGAGGCTCCATGACCCACTAAAATTGTTATTGGGTTGGGAGCCGAGATGATCGAACCCGGCAGATTGGTCCAGCTTCTCGAGTACCAGAACGATCCAGACCACCTTAGAGCAATATTCAAGGTATAGTAACATGATCGCCTGGCTGGAAGCTAATGACTGGCGGCTGAAATACGAGTTGGTCCGACTGACCGTATGGAGAGCGCCGGTCTATTCGACAAAGAGCAGCCACCCCCTCAGGAGGAGCAAAGGAAGGGTAAACGCCAATAGGTGCTAGCCTTTCCTATATTCCTCCTCATCTGCCACATCAATGATCAAGGTAAGACAAATTAATATTCAACACAATAAGTCAGCTACTGCAGAATTAGCCAAGTCACTTTCGGGGATCAAATCGACCCTTGTATTAATCCAAGAACCTTACTGTTATAGAGAGGCTATTAGCGGATTAGGGGGTATAGGTGGAAGGATAATCCGCCCAACCCCATGTGAAGACAATCCGAGGACTTGCATCTGGGTCTCCAAGGACCTTCAGGTGCTGCCTCTCCCTCTGCTTAACTCCAAAGACACCACGACCATGGTAATAAATATCAAGGTTGGTATTAATAAGATTAAATTGTTAGTAGGATCTGTTTATGTATGAGGGACATTAGATCCATCCTACCAATACTTAAAAAGACCGGTACGCTAGAGAGGTAGATTTACCATTCTTAATTGGCGGAGATATTAATGCTCAGCACCTATTGTGGGGAAGCACAGATACAATCAGCGGGGCGAAGCCTTGCTGGAATTTTTAGCCTCAACAAACTTAGAAATAATTGACAGAGGGGGCGAAGCAACCTTTGTTACAAGAGCTAGGGACGAGGTTTTAGATATTACGCTGGCCTCAAGCAGAATTAAAAGCCTTTGTAAAGACTGGAGGGTCGACTCAGACATAACACTGTCTGACCATAGGTTGATCTCATTTAAGATTATAGCTGAGAAACCTCTACTCACAGTGAAGAGAAACACAGACTGGGGTCTCTTCAGAGAGAGGCTGGAAGGTGACTCACCCTCTGTGGTGGAAAGACTTTCCAGATCACAGCTAGACATTGAATCTAGCCTACTTGAAAGAATGGTTATATCAGCCTACGAGGAGGCTTGTCCATTGAAAAGGGACCCTAGTAAAAAAGTTAGATGGTGGTCAACCGAATTGACGAATCTACAAAAAGACACCAGGAAAGCCTATAATAAAGCTTATAAAACAAAGTTAGAGATGGACTGGAATGTATACCGGGCTGCCTCCAATAAGTATAAAAGAGAATTAAGAAGACACAAACGAGATGGCTGGCACAAGTTCTGTAGCAACATGGAAAGCACGTCGGAAGCCTCTCGTTTAATGAAGCTATTAGGAAGTAATGGTCAACAGCCACTAGGTGCATTAAGGAAACCAGATGGGAAGTGGACCTCTAGTTTAGAGGAAACTTTGTCCCATTTAATGGACACACACTTTCCAGCACAGTACAACAGACAACCCTCCATACATGGATTCCTTCAGAGAGGCTAAGGAGGAGAAGGAGTGGGCATTAGCGGAGTCTATCGTTACGGACGGGGCCATTAAGTGGGCAGTGGTAGAGCTCATGCCTTATAAGGCCCCAGGAACGGACGGTATCTCCCATGTAGGAGAATTCCGAGAATAGGAAGGTCTCGATATCCTGCTCCCCCGGATTAGGGCTCTTCTTACAGCCTCTCTAGCATTAGGATATATACCAGAGACTTGGAGGAAACCACTAATAGCTTTCATTCTTAAGATTGGGAAGGAGGACTATAGTGTCGCTAAAGCGTATCGATCCATTAGTTTATCCTCCTTTCTATTTAAGATCCTGGAGAAGTTGGTGGCAGTTTTCCTTACAAGCAAGCTGCTACCAACCAACCCCCTTCATCCAAGATAGCACGCATATCTCTAGGGAAAATCGACTGAGGCTGCACTGCACTCCTGGGTAGGAAGGATTGAAAAGGACTTATTATATAAGGAGTCCGCTCTAGGACTCTCTTTCGATGTAGAGGGGGCATTCGATAAAACAAGGCCTGAGGCAGTCTGTAAAGCCTTATTAGACATTTCTGCCCCGAATACAATTGTCAGATGGGTCAGATTTGTTCTTAATGATAGAACTATTGTAGTTTCGGAAGACAATACTAGGCTACAGGCACAGGCAGTAACTGGATGCCCTCAAGGGAGTTGCATCTCACCGTTGCTATGGTGCCTAGTTATCAAAAGCTTATTGAGAAGACTTGAGGATACTGGGATATTCGCGCAAGCTTTTGTTGACGATGGAGTGATCCTCATTAGTGGAAAGTTCGTGAGTACTATCGTAGTACAGACATGGTGTACTGAAATGAAGCTTTCAGTAAACCCATCAAAGACAGAGTTGATTCCATTTACCAGGAAGCGGAAATTGGGTATATTTCAAACTCCGTTTGAGAATTAACTTCAAATAAGCCAAAAGGTCAAATACCTCGGAATTAGTTTTGACGCAAAACTGAACTGGGGATCTCATTTGGCAGAAATCTAAAGAAAAATCAGAGCCGCCTTTTGGCAAGTAAGACGCGCTGTTGGCACTACCTGGGGTTTTAACCCAAAGGTTATGCATTGGATTTATACAGCGATAATAAGACCGAGAATTTACTATGGAAGTGTTGTGTGGTGGACAGCCCTGTAAAGGGCTTCCCATGTACGAATGGCCAGTAAGATCCAAAGGATGGCGTGTATTGGCATAACTGGGGCATTTCGCACAACACCGACTAAGGCATTGGAAATTCTGCTTTCCCTAGAACCACTCCACTTATTGATTAAGGGGGAAGCGGTATTAGCTTATCTAAGAATGAGAGAAAATAGATAGTGGACAGAGACAGGAGAAGCTAATGGCTACGCGACAATAGCCAAAGTGGTGGAAAGCGAGTTACCAATACTACAATACCGCTCACCACTTCTAGATAAAACACCCATTTTAGATACTAAGATTAGTTACTTACACCCAAAGTTAGAGGATTGGGTACAGGGTTTAGTTGAAACCCAGGAGATTATCTGCTCTGTTTCACTGACGGATCGCAAATGGATTCGACAGGACTAACAGGAGGAGGGGTTTACATCGAAGAATTAGGCATAGAACTAAGCTTCCCACTTGGCAAGCACTCGACTGTCTTTCAGGCAGAGGTGTTTGCCATTTTGTCAGCAGCTTTATGCCCTGAAGTCATTAGCTGTGAAAGGATTGGCATCACCATCTTTTCAGATAGTCTGTCTGCCCTTCAAGACTTGGAGTCACCTACAATAACCTCTAATTTGATAAGAGAGTATAAACAAGCCTTAGAATCACTAGTGCGCTTAAAGAAGCTTCAGCTTGTGTGGGTCCTAGGACACAAGGGAATCACAGGTAATGAAAAAGCTGATCAGCTTGCTAGAAACGGGGCTGAGCACTCTCCTATAGAATCATTTCTAGGCATCTCTAAAAGATATCAGGGAAAAGTAGTTCTTGATTGGAAATGGAAGAAAGCCGGTAAGGAGTGGAGGGACTGTATAGGGCTGAGACAGGCCATGATTTTATAACTAAGCCCTCTACTTTTAAAACTAAGTAGCTGCTAGGCCTTAACAGAAACGAACTCCGATTACAAATAGGAGTCCTGACAGGTCACTGCAGACTTAAAAGACATCTTAAGATATGTGGAGTAGTTTATGATGAAACCTGCTGCTTATGCGTACAGGGCCCAGAGACTGCCTTACATTACATAGCAGATTGTGGTAGGTATGCCTCATTAAGATACAGTTTATTAGGCTCTGATAGAATTAAAGGAAATGAGGCTTCCTCTATAGATAGGGAGTCCCTTTTGAATTTCATTAGAAAGGCGAAAAGGTTCGATATAGAGAAATAAAATACATAAAGAGTCATTCCATTGGTTTGTCTTTGGGATGGCAAAAAGGACCAATAGGGCCACTTGCCGGATTTGTTCCCCCCCACCATTACCACACTACTAATATTAATCAACTTTTTTTATTATTTTTCACAATATTCATATTTTATTGTTCGGTTTCTATTGTCTCTGCTCTGTTAATTTATATTACAACAGTCGTAAAATATCACTACAATATATTATACTATACATATGTAAGTCAAAGTAAAAATAATAAGTCGTAAAAGTGATAAAGAAATCATATTTGAACAAAAATAATGAAATTAAAATAGCATAAAATCTTCTAATAAGGAAATTTTTAAACTTTTTACTTTCACTTACTTTTATTTGCAATATGTAGTATCAAGTAAGGGAGACGTATTGCGAAAATGAAAAATTTCGAATTCAAGTTTTCGGCGGAAATCCAGACTTACAGGTGCCCTGAGCTAAAATAACCAAGTGTTGCTAAATGTAATGTGAGTGTGGGTGCATTTTCCTGTGGAATGCTATAGATACCAATTTCATTTGATTTGGGGAAGTCTTATGTTTCTGACCCGTTCTTAGCACATATCAGAACAATCTCTTATAAAATTTTGTTCTAGTCGCTGTCGATATTACGCTAACCTACATAATGAGTGGGTAAGGACATTAAGCATGTATTAGGTTTTAGAGGGTTCATGGTAGGTTCAGAGTGAGTTATAACTTCCCAGCAATACCATCGACGGTAAAGAAAGCTTTTACTGTAGCTCTGAATCTCCATCTCCATTACAAGTAACTGCAGCATTAATCTCTTGTGTAATTATTCGATTAAATAAAATTGTGTCCCCAATAACTATTTTATCTGATATGCTCTTTACACTTTCTCTTAAATAACACCTAACAGTTATTATTCATAATTGTGTTTTTGGCGTACCAAATGACTTTGGAGACGGAGAAGTGCACTGTTGTATCCAATAGACGCGAGCATCTGTAAAGTTCGAATTTCTGGATCACACTCCGCCTTTTCCCCATCCATCTTGCTCCAAAAATAATTCCAGAGAGCGATTTGATAATTAACTTCCATTTTAATTGACTAGAATCTAACTATCAAACTGTAACATGTGTTCGTAACATACAAATATAATATTAAAAAAGAATATTATGATCAAGTAATTGTCTCTTGAATCGATTTTTTTCGAATCATTGTGATCCCTTTCCAAGATTGGAGGAGGATTACAATGGAGAGTATAAGCTGCCAGGCCATGTGAAGCCGAGAGGGCGGGGATATAGCCTCCAAAGGCGTGTCATGACAGGAATGTCGAAATGCGCGTATTATCCGGGAAGTCATAGGTTGATAGTTAATCCAACCTTGGGCTTACTTTATTGTTGATATAGGTTTTTTTTTTAATTACGATTAATTCTCAGTCACTTCTTTGTTATTAACATTCTTGTTTTTACTTTTTAGGAGTTCACGAGGGTTGGTTCCTTGTAATGTTTTTGGTTATTAATTATGTATTATTTTTCGTAAATTGGTATTTAGTTCATATATTAATGTTTGATGTTCATTATATTATGAAAGCAAACGTGGATTGGTTGCATTGTTTTATGACATTCTGTTATACATTTTACTCTGATATGTTCTTCAATTAATTTGAGAAAAACTTATCATGAAATTTGTTCGTTAAAATTATATCTGGTATCGTTTTTTTAAAATTTGTTTAATGTTTGTTTATTACGTAGCTACGTGAGGAAAAATTCATAATTCATTGGTGACAAAATCTTGTATTCTCTTAACAGAATCAAATTCGCCTCCTCTTCAAAATCTATACCTTCTGAGAACAAGTTGATAACTCGTTAATTCTTCCTCTTCTTTATCTTCCTCTTATGGCATCAGCTAGCGTCGAGAATAACTCGTTAATTGACTAACTATAATTATCAACGTCTTCATGGCAGGTACTAAAATATGAGCTGAAAGTCAGAGAACAAGTTCCGTTAACTCATAAAGTCGTACTTTGCAGTGTCCTATAACTTTCAGTTCAAATGCTGTAGACGTTGTTATACTATAAAACTAATTGATAAAAGAATTCTGTCACTGATTCTTTCCTGTGTTCACTCTAGAACCATCTCTTAGTAAAAAAAAAAAAAAAAATATATATCAAACTTATATTTATCTTTTTGTGTTTTTTCTTATTATTTCATTCATAATGATGATTTTATTTACACATTATGATTTATCTTTTATATGCTAAATATTTTAAAAATTAATCTTTACTCTGGTTTTAACATTCACTTACCTATATACTCATTCAATAACATAACATTCACGCTCATAACTCTATCGACCCTATGGTCTCCACCCTCACTTCACATCTGCAATCTATATTAGACATCCATGCTCCTCTCAAAACCCGTACTTCAGGCCATCAAACTGCACCTTGGCTTACTCCGGAAACAAAGGAAATAATAAAACAAAGAGAAGCAGCTAGACACAAATTTCGTCGGACCTGTCTGTTTGCAGATTATACACATTTTAAACTACTCCGCAATGCAACCCAATTAGCAGTTCGACGTGCTAAATCTCTTCACATTCATCACGCACTGTCCAATGCTCCTGATCCCAAATCCAAGTGGAAAATACTCCGAAATTTATCCTTACCAGAATCCAATATTCTCAGTTCTCTTTCAATAACACCTGACGGTCACATGCCATGCTACTGACCTATCAACCTTTCCTGAAATTCCAAATAATACCTTCAATCCTGAAAACTTCTTTGTTTCCCCACAAATCATACGAAGAACTACTATCCACCATTCTAAGATCCCATACCAACAATCATGGACCGGACAACATTCCTGTTAAATTGAAATCCTGTCTCCCAGTTCTTATTCCCATCCTCTATTATATATACAATTTTTACTTGCAAAATGCCACATTTCCTTCTCATTGGAAAACCGCTTTAGTTCGACCATTTAATAAAATCCCAAATCCTTCTTCACCTAATGACTTCCGCCCTATTTCTCTCCTCTCCAACCTTTCAAAACCAACTCTCAAACTTCCTAGAAGAACGTTCCCTCATCAATCCCCTCCAATCCGGCTTTCGACCTGGCCATTCAACACAATCCGCTCTCCTTAAAATAACCCACGACCTCCAAACTGCCATGAAACACCAAAACCTAACTATCCTTATCCTCCTGGATTTCTCCAAAGCATTTGATTCGGTTGACCACAACATCCTTCTTACCAAACTACGAAATCTTCCTCTATCCAACTCTGCCGCTGGTTTCAATCCTTCCTATCCGATCGTTCCCAATACCTAGTGGTTCCTGATAAACCTCCATCAATGACTCAACCCCTCACATACAATTCCATTCATACGTTAAAAACCTTGGTGTCACTATAGACCAAACGCTCTCCTGGAAAAACCACGTCTACGATATTTCACGTCGTACCTTTTCCACCCTGAAGCGTTAAAATTATCTTCGTCACCTACTTCCTTTTGAAACCCGCAGGCTCCTGATTACTTCCTTAATATTCCCCCACTTTGACTATTGCTGTGTTGTTTACAAGGGTGTCTCTGGGGATTTCGAAGCAAAATTAAAACGGTTAAATAATTGCTTTTTACGATTCATCTTTGGGGTCCCCAGGGACACCTCTGTCACCCGATTTTATGAAGAGTTGTAGTGGCTTTACCACTCCTTCCGTCGCAAATATTTCCTTGCTTCCTTTATCTCAGATATCCTTCAATTTAAGTCCTCAGTGCATTCCCGCTCACGGCTTTCAGACTTATATGTAACTGCCCATCGAACCGCAGCCTTTGGTAGATCTTTCCTCATTCGTTCCTCTTCCATATGGAATTCTATTCCCTCCTTCATTCGTAGTTCTAATACCCTTTCAATCTTCAAATCCCGTATCTTCGACTATCTTCTGTCCACCCAATTCCGGAAGAATAACAATTGAAAGTTTCAAAAAAAGCTTTATATATTTTCTGTCTTAAATCTTCGTTTATAATTGTAAATATGTACACTAGCAGAAATTATATCTTTTCATTAATTACTTTTTAGTGTAAGTGAATATGATTTTTTATCATTTTGTTTTCTTTTTATTTACTATCAGAAGTCATTTTATATTTTATGATATGACAAGTGGTTTTATTTTATTCGTTTTATCATTATTTTATAGATTCTGTTAATTATGGTTTTTATTTGTATATTTTTAAATTCATTGTATTATTTTATTTTATGACATTTTGTAATTTCATCTCTATTTTGTAATTTACTCTAAGGCTCTGAAGCCTAATTTTGACGCCTGTAAATTATTCTAAAGGGATCAATCCCAGGGTAAATAAAGATCATTATTACATATGGAATATATATTAAAGTATTGCGATCATGCATAATTTCGAATTCGACTTTTCAACGAAAATACACGTTTTGAGGTTCCCGAGTCTCGCAAAATGGTGTATCTGGCCAGCCAGGCTCAAAAAAAGAAAGGACATACAAAACTAAAATAAAATATTTAAGGCAGGTATATAGGTGTGACAGCAGCTTTTTCGATAAAATCCACTGACCGGAAATGCCTCTTTAGGGAATCAATTTTTCACGTTTCACATTTTTTTTTTACGATTTTCTCAAAAAGGGCTCAAACTTTTTTGGATTAAAATTAGTACAACTATGTAGAATCGAATGTTCTTTTATATAAGATAGCTCATATCCTCATCGAAACAGTCTTGCAAGGCTTAAATGCGGATTATTAAAAAAAAAATCATCCTCTAAAGTATCTTTAATTTTGTTTATTGTAAATAAATAACCAGTTCTCATTGTTGGCCATATTAAACAATACAAAATAATAAAGACAAATACAAAATAATAAAGAATTTGATGAATAAATAAAGGAGAAAAAAGGAAGAATAGAGACTGGTTCCAACTGTAAAAAAACGCCCAATCTCTCTAGATTGCGTGCTTGTTTACGATTTAGGCAGGAAGAAAGTTAATATTATTCCCACTTCAACAATCCTAAATCAATAATTTTTATAAGAACAGAAAAATAAAAATGTTTTGTTCAAAATTTTTGCCTTTTCTAGTCTTGGATTTTTTTTTTGAAAATCACATAAATAACGATAACTTTAACACAAGTCCACCAATCTACTCAAACCTTTGGGACGTCACCAATTTTTTTTTTTAATAAAAAACTTTCATCATTATATTAGAAAACAATTATGTATTTGCATAAAACTTCATATTATAATGTTAAAATAAAATGTTTGATAAAAAAAGGAATTAGTTTTTTATTAAGTGTTCTTAGAAAACATTAATTGAAAAATTGCCCCCCCCCCAAAAAAAAAAAATTAAAATTTAGATTACTAAATTTTATATTTAGTCGCTACTATTTAAAATAGTAAATATATTTTGGGTTGCCCAATATTCACATTGGTATGTATCTCTTGAACAGAACAATAAAATAAGCATAATTTCTTGAGAATGGCCTAATGGATTTTCATTAACCAAATTATTCTAAATGGCATTTACAAAAACTTTTATTCTCTTCACATTTGCGATTAAATAAACGGTTTTACTTATTAATACATAATGTGGGAAATCCCTATTAACGTCAATGTAAAGTAACCCTCCATGACTATGGCCAGATCATCATCACTCCTTGGCTTCTTTTTCTATAGGAGAATATGGCATCTCCGTTCCTAAAAGCATCATCTCTCTGGTTGTTTCAATAATAAATGAAAGACTTAGAGGACTACTACCAGAGGATTTTAAAAATAATTTTATAGATTAAAATTAAAATAAAGTATAAAAAAACATTAAACATATTAGCAGATCATAATCATCAAATTATATATATAAAAACTTATAGAGTTTATTTTTTCTAGTTTTATGAAACACTCCTTCAATGATCTTTTTTTAAGTTTCGAAAATCTCAAAATCGTATCCCTCAAAAGTATTTTATATTTTTTATAGTACATTCACCATCATGTTGTCATGGCAATCTAAAATCGGCACATGCATCATAACACTTTACATGTTACTAGATAACCGAATCAAAATTCATGTCAAGGTACAAATTATAAAATGAACGTTGAAGTTGATAAAGAAGTGCCTCATGCAGACTATTGTGGTTTCCAATATGCTGAGGAAAATCTTTCATCGTCAAGTGAAGAGCTCTTCGAAGACAGTAATGAAACATCAGAACCAATGCAGACCAATGACATGAAACCATATGATAGCCATTCAACATCGGAAGAGTCTATAGATTTAGGTCTCTTAGATTGGTCTGACTCGGAAATTGCATTGGCGCTTTCAACTACCGATCTAGTAAAGAATATAAAACATCTAAATCAAGAAGCCATCAATTATGAAGAAAAATCAACAGAGGGTCAACCAAACAACAGTTTCGAAAAAGACAAAAGTTTTATCAAACCTAAAAAGATATTCTGTGATAGCAGGGATAAAGAACTTTTGCACAAAATGTTGATACAAAAATCGGAGTCACAAACACAGACGGAATGTCCTGAAATAGAAAAGGATCAGAGGTTCGCATTTGTGAGACTTATCATGGTGGTTTTCATGATCGTTCTTAGCGCCATCATAATCAACGAATATGGTGGTTCGACAGGATCAAGTTTTCTTAACTACTGCTCTAAGTGTTGTTTTTGTGTTTTCTTGTCTTCCACAATCAACTATTTAACATCATTTATGAATCGTTGAATATAAGGGCTTTAAAAATAAAAATTATTTTTAAATAATTTGTGTAATAATGTAATATTTGACTTAAAATCTTTGAAAATGTACTAATTAGATATAAGACTGAATATTTTATAATCATTGGTAATCATCTGTTGATCAATGACGAAATGTTCCTTCCGCTATGGAAGAAAGCAATAATTTAGTGGATATTTCACAAATGAAAAGTTTATCTCTTTTATAGAGGATTTCCACTGAATTAAGTTGCGACCATAGGCTCTTTCAAATAAACTTTTTTTCGGCCAAGACTACCATTGGAGTCCTGCACTGCCTAATAATGGTTGGGATCAGTTTTTTATTTTGTGGGATCGCCACTGAATGAAAAAAGTCAACGCCCCAGGCCGGATCCGAACAGGGACCGCAAAAAAAATAAACGTGGCAGCCCTGCTAATAGAGTCCCTTTAAACTCGACTAATAAGGTATCTTTGTCTATTTCACGTAGTTTTTCAAGTATGCATACATATATATGTATGTGTTAAGGCCGCTCACTTATCTTCCTTTTTTTAAATTAGTTAGTTAAATTTATTTCAGAACCCATTTCTTTTTAAGGTTATTATTTATTTAATTAAGAAGGGTGGAAACCATTTTATTGCTTAAAGAAGAGAGCAAATCACATTATAAAGTCCAGGGAATTTTGTTATACATTTCCCATATGCTAAGACATGATCTTGTAGGCCTGTAACTATTGGTAACAGTAACTATTTCTTGTTTTGGACCCAAGGGACAATGGTACAGCCTACTGACCCAAGGGCCAACTTGGGCAGCCCTCCCCAGGTGGTATTGAACAAGTCATTAAGCAATAAAAAAAATTCTGAGGGTATTTACCTTAAACATTTCATTTTAATTCATTAGAAGGAACATTATAGTTTAGTTGATGGAATAAATATATAAATTGTTTTTAATCTTCAAAGATTATTATTTTATTTTCTCTTCCTTTATTTCAATTTTTCATTTCTATTTCTTTACTTTTATGTTATTTTTTCAACATTATTGTTTTATTTATATATATAAAAGTTAAGTATCGACAAATACTAAAATTTATTGTGGTATTCAAAGAAGTATCGACGAAAGCAAAGTGTCAAAAAAGAGAAGGAATAAGATGTGACACGCTTGGACTAATGTAAAATACTGGCTTTATTTTATTTTATTGGGTTCAATACATCTCTTTATATACATTGGATCAGCTGACATCGAAGTAACAGCTACTAATCCTTTGCCAACTGTATCTTTAGTACCAGGGATAAGAATTGCATCCGACCCTGTACCTGGATTGTTTCCATCATTTCGCTGAGTTTATCTTGTATTCTGTTAAAGCGTGCCAGCAGTTCCGCAGCATATTGCCCACTAGACTGTTTCGGTTTCTTAGTCTCTCGGATCATCATAACTATGTCTTCCTCTGGGGCCCACCGTCCTCCTCCGTACGCCTTCATTAATCTTTCCTTGATAACTCTCCAAAGGGTCTCTTCGTCCGCCTAAGTCTGATTTAGGATGCTCCTCTTCACTCTGCAGACGATCGCTGCTTTTGATACCTCCGTATCTTCACCACATTTTCATTAGTCGGTCACTCCCCTTTTATGGAGTGGCTCAGTTCTCCTGTTTCCCCGGTAAACCGTTCGAGGTCAGAAACGGCCTTCAAGTCTTGGGCAGTTGCTGTGCGTACTTTTACCCATTCAAGTGTGGCGTATGCTCACGCTAGAGAAACTTCCGGTAGTGGGGCAATCTCCGGGGGTGGAGTCACCTCCATGGGAGGTGGGTTCTGAACCCCATTTTGATTTAAAGCTTCCAGGTTCAAGACCGCTTTTCAGACGATACTGTTGGCAGCCATTATTTTAAAAAAATGAGAGAATAGAAAAAAAAATGGAAACTGAAAAACTACGATAAAAAAATCTTCTTTAAAGCAAATATTACTCCTGTATCTAAAGTTCCCGGGTTTCGGCTCCAGATCTGCAAATAGGAGCAAAATATTGGCTTATAATAAATAGTTTTTTACTATTTGAGTTATGTTTTATAGTACTCGAACACCGCACACCAAACCGAATATCTTCTTTTTTTTAATATCATAATTTACCTATCTAGAGATAACCAACCTATTTTAACCATGTTGGGCAGTCAAGTTTCCATTTTGTGAACTACCACAAAATAAAAAGTCGACACCGCAGGTCAGATTTCAACCAGCACTGTTGCAGTCATGAGACAGGTAAAGTTGACACTCTAACAGCTTCCACTACAAACGACCCGGCTAGCTAACACTGTGTAAACACTTTCAAAATTCTTCAAGTACATGCACCCCAACTACTGACACCTTTGTATATATTTTCACACAATGGAATGGCAAATGCTATTCTGTATCAACTGTCCTTTGCTATTTGCCCACTGACTTGCACTATGTAAACCTTTAATTTAAAGTTCTTGCATACCAACAACTGCCAGTATGTTCACATAATGGCAGAGCTATACAGTATATATTGTCTTACCCTACTCACCTGCTAGCTTGCAATAAAAGAATTCTCCTTTAGGCATATCTCTCTAGCTCCTCAGTGCCTTTTGGGGTAGAGCCTCAGCCTCAGTCTATTTCTACTCGTCCCTTTGAATAGAAATATTATTTATCTGTGCAATAGTTTTTTCCTTTCTACACAAACACATTGCAATCACACCAGATTTTTTTGAGGTCAATGAACCAGAGACTATATTTTTTTGTAATAACAATTTTATTACCATCTGTAAAATTATTACAATCAGCAAGTGAGCTAAATTACATAAAAAAATTACATGAGGAGGCATGAGAGAGACAGCACCCAGGAGAGAATCCTCCTAATTCTTTGGCCTTCACTGAATTACACTAGAAATGTAAGTTGTAGCCATAGTTTTGTAAATTTATTGATGTACTGTATAATTGGTCATGAAACCATTTGTAATTCACATACACATAATTTGTCGGACTCGGAATGTATTGGTTGGTGAGAAGGGTATCACTTTAAACATAGGGTGGTAGATTCATTATTAGTCTTAAAATTTGTAATTGGAATGTTTTATTTTATGGATGTGTGTCTTTATTAGGTTTATAAATATGTCAAGCGTAAGTCCATATAGGTTTTAGTAAATAAGTAGACACATTAAGTTTCTGTCTGAGAAGTAATTTAGAACATGTATCTAGTATTGAATGTATTAATCTCATTTGGAAATTTAAAGCTAAACGTTTTGTCTCGCTGTGTGGTCCTCATATCAACCTTTGTAGAAAATAAGTTTCAGCTAGGTTTAATGTATTCGTTCGTAGTACTTGGTGATTATCTGAGTAAACTGGAAAGAGGGTTTCATGAAATAGCATAAATGTACCAAGTTTTGATTTTTCATAGTTAAGCTTGAATTTCTATTGCTTATATCAGTTCTGTAATCGTATAGGTTGTGTTGCAACGTCAGAGCTGCCTACATAGAATGTATTTCTCTTAAATCTGGATAAAAATCACTAAATGCTGCCCATAAGCCAAGCTCAAAATGTGCACTAAATATTTTCGATAATTCATAAAATGAGAATAAAAACAATGACTGATAGAAAAAAACTCATAAAATACAAATTTAAGAGTTTTCATATTATTTTTGGGAACTTTTATGCATTACATTAATTTTATTAACCTGATTAGATTATAATGGATAAGGAAGTCCATTCAGCCTCATAAAGTGAGTATCCTCAACTAGGGAAAATTCTGGCATTAGAGCATGATTATGACCAAATCATCTCCTTGCCCAACTGTTAGTCTAGTCTAGTCTTCCTTATTAAGTACTGCATCCTAAACTCTTCTTTGGATGAAATTTGAAGCTAGGAAACAAAAGATGCAATTGTACTAAAATTAGGTCACTACTTATAAATAGCTAAGGTCAGGATGGTATCTTTTCAGTTAATGAAAAAAATGATGAACTTGAAACTAGATAATGATTCTAATGAGAGAATTTTCTTTGAGGTCAAATACTTCACAACTATAAGAAATGGTAAGCCCCTATAGTCCAAATTCTTGAGAATCCTATAAACAATTATAGTCACAAATTTATCAAGAACAAAGAATAATGGCAAAAATATCACTAATAAATACCCATTATTTCCATTGTTTATTACTGATGAAATGATAGTACAATACACAAATGCAGAGATTTAACAGAAAGCAAAGAGATAACAGGCAAGTGTTATAAGTATAATTCCTACTGATAAATGTGAGATAAAGTGTTTGGACTTTATACTCGGTCTGGACTTTTAAAAGAATTAAACTTAATGAGATAAATAAATAAATTTATCACCCTTAATCTCTATCCTAATTCCCAAAAATTTAGGCAGATGGAATTCCAACTTACCAAGTGATTTTCATAATAGTGGCACCTTATGGACTACAGGTTAACATTGTTTATAATATGACTAGATTCATTAAAATAACATAAGCAAATTAGTGTTCAGCACAACTGTAAAGTAATCAAAACTGTAATAATTTGATGATATTTTCTGGGAAAATATTAATACATTTAATTCACAAAGATTGAGTGATGAACCCAAAGTATAACACTGTACAACTCAGTATAATAGACAGATGATAAACTTATCACAGGTCTTATTCAAAACTTTCAATTAGGAATTGATAGTGAAGGTGAGAATTTTCAATGTTTCTAACTGACTTAAAATTAAAATAATAAGAAATAAAATGCTTAACAGATTTGTGATTAATGAACATACTATGTCAATCGACCACAATTGTTGCTTTAGCCTGTGTACGACACAACAGACTCTAATACATAACCAATTATTGGTCAACAATATTATTCCTTTTTCCAGGGCTGCTAACATGTCCCTCAAGCTTCTACCTTTCACTTATTATCCTGTCACAAACAAAAGTTATAAAATAGTATTATATTTGTATATAATATAACTATTATTAAAACTATCACTAAAATTTAAATTAAACATCATACATCATAAAATTACCTCAAAATTGAAGTATCTGACTGTTCAAAATTTCTAGTCTAACAAACAATCTGCCCCAAAAGACCTCGAGCTTGTATAAGAAGAGGTTCTAGCATTCGCCTGTAAGCCTGATGCCTGGTACCATAGGTGACACGCATGATTTTTTCAGCTCGTTCAAGAATTTCAAGGTAGTTTTCATTTCCAAGATAGAGAAGTATTTTCCCCAACTTCATGAGATGTAATCCTGTTAGGGGGTGGCACTCACCATAAAACTTCCTAAAATGGTTTTAATATTTCTCTATATAGCTGTAATATTAGAGTCTATATATTAATCTTGAAGTATC
Source organism: Halyomorpha halys (assembly GCF_000696795.3). Classification (NCBI taxonomy): domain Eukaryota; kingdom Metazoa; phylum Arthropoda; class Insecta; order Hemiptera; family Pentatomidae; genus Halyomorpha; species Halyomorpha halys. Next base: position 303,401 of record NW_027115302.1, on the reverse strand, counting down.
GCTTTCATATATATCATACACATCTATGATGTATTTGAGCTTCTGTATATATTATTGATAAATCAAATTTAGAGAGAATATAAAACATTTATAGGAAAATGATTACGCAATTATATTAAACACAAAATTGGGGTGAATTAAAAAAAAAGAAAAAAGGAGTATGTCAAACCTTTAACACACTAAACGGGTTTCTGCAGTTCTCATGTGTTGTAGCAACTATCTTTAAGGTCCCAACACCAAGCTATAAAATTCTATGGAATAAGAAAGGGAGGCAAAATATAATGTAAAGGAACAAGAGAAGTTTCTATGCCTAAGAGAGAAAAGTCAAATGTGTATAAGTATGAAGAAAACGCCCTAATACCCAATTCTTAAACTCAAGTTATGTATGAATTTATTCACTCACGTTTTGTCCCATCCATATTGATAAGGGATGAAAATGTTTAAAACATTAATCAAACATAACAATCACTAGGAGCAGACTATGAATCCTCAAAAATAAAACCAATTTTGGTAAGTGTTAATTACCATACAATTCATAAAACCAACTCTCCTTCTCCATCAAGTGGCCACCAAGGCAAATACAATCAAACAATTACTTGTCATAAACATACAAAAATTTAAGGTGATTCTGAAATGATGGGCAATTTTCAACAATAAAATTCTCTTCAAAAATAAAAAATTCTGAATCTTCTTGGGTTAACACCTAGCTTAAACTACTATAAACCGAAAATCAATAAACAAAACTTTCATTTGAAATTAATACACCAATGATGTGTTAAAAAGATGCTATGAAAATGAAACCATTTTTCCTTTGGCGCCAACTTGTGTAAAATGAATAAGTATGAGAGTGGGAACCAAACATAGGGAGAAAGGGGAGGCTGCTTGAGGCCAAAGGAGTTGACGTCAACCATAGCTGCCTCGTTACTGCAGCCTGGTTTGAATCTGGCCTGGAGGTGGGGGAGAACTTTTATGTTGTACTGTCCCCACAACATGAAAACTTGACCATCACCCCTCCTCCATTATGGTTAGAATAGGTTGTAGGTAACCTCTCTCCCCCTTATGTCAGAAATGATCAGGCAGAGGTTCATAAAAAAATAAAATAAAAAGTTTGAGAGAAAGGAAAAAGAAACTAAACTAATTTGGATTTAACTGAGTCCCAAATGATAGTTTTATATTTTTTTTATACTTTAGAGATATAAACTTTGAATATGTAAAAAAAATAATACCTATAAACAGGAATCAGTTCATATCCAAGTTTCATAGCTTCTTCCCAAGAATTAAGTTGTATTGCAGCTTCAAATGCAAGATCTAATGTTTTAGCATGGACCAAACTAGCAGGATGTATAAATCCCTTCTCTTTTTTTAGACACAATTTACAAGCATCTAGGTCTAGAATAACTTTAAGAAAATAATATTTTTTAAAAAATTAAGATAAATATAATTTTTTTAAAAATTCTTAATTAAAACAAGTTATTATGGTGTCTAAGAAAAAATTTCATTAGCATGTTTGGCAAATCTTGCCTATTTTCCTTAAACTTATTAATGCCTAATATGATAATTTTCAATTATTTATATAGATCCACCCCAGAATAATCCTCAGAACTCACCATCAACAATAAACTTTTTTTTTTTAATAATTTATTTATTGATATTTACAATTGTATAAATATATACAAATCAATTAAATTTGCTGTAAGTGATATTATGACATGATAAAAATATCTACCCATTGATAGAACTCCAAAAACATTTTTAAAGGAGAAGATCTCGAGGCCATCTTCTTTTCAGACGCCTAGGAGGATTATTAGGTAGTGAAGGAGAAGCCAGGTTAGAAACGAGTTGGTTTGGGTGGTTGGGAAGTTTATTATGGAAGGATTGGTGTCGGGTTCTGGCCAAATCGGCAACATAGGGGACATTGAGATCCTGATGGATGATTTGATTTGTGACAAAGTAAAGAGCATTAAGGATTTTACGAAGGATCTTGGACTGTAAGGATTGGATTTGAGAGGAATCAGATGGTTTAGTGGAGCCCCAAAGCTCAACTCTGTATGTCAAAATAGGCCTTATAATAGTCATGTAGATCAGTCTTTTGTAATGGATTGGAAGTTTGGACCGTTTGTCAAGTAAATGTAGTAATAGTCGGAATCGATGAGCAGTTTCCTGTCTTTTCAGTCTTGTATAAGGATTCCATGTCAGTCGTTTGTCCAGATTTAGTCCTAAGTAACAGATCTGTTCAACAGGAATAAGTGGGGTATTATTAAAAGATACTGTAGGGCAAGACAAAGGTTTACGACGAAGGGTAAATGTGATTTGGTGGGATTTATTGGAATTTATTTTAATCCTCCAGTTTTGGCACCATTCTTCGAGGGTGGTGATGTGGGATTGGAGAGATTGGGATACAATGGAAGGATCATTATTCACTGACAATAGGCATGTGTCATCGGCATACGTGGTGAGAATAGTGTTAGGATGGGTTGGGATGTCAGCCAATAAAATATGAATTATAAAAATTTTATGTTTTAATGTTTTGAACTTATTTTTAGTGTGATTTATAATTGAAAGGTCTTTAGAATAGACGATGTTGAACAATGGTTCAATGAACCACTCAAAGAAAATAACTTACAGTAAATCAACAGGTGTTAAGAGAGATCAAACATCAATTGATATACAGCTTACCTCGATGATAGGTATTAGTCAGACATATGCAAATAAAAACTCAAAAGCCAGCAACTTTATAAATAGGGAAGAGAGTATGTGAAATAACTATTAGTATTAATGAACTAGAAGAAAAAACCAGGCAGGCCTGTTGGAGACACTGAGATATCAAAGATAATCAATGATTAGTAAAGCATACAAACTCAGCGGTTTAAATTTTCAATTTAATTACTATATATATTTTTTTACGAAAGGTGTAATTTAAAAAGGATACAAGCTACATTTTTCATCTCTTGGTGTTGAAAATTACAAAATTCTATGGCCTCTTTATATTTTTCAATAAAAGCATCAGATGCTTTCCAGTCACATTTACTACAAACCATCTGTAAAATAAAACTAAAATTCATATATTATTCTTTTAAAAAAATCAGATTGAATCGAATCGCATGAAACCAATTAACTACACCTGAAGAAACCAGGAGATAAATAAGTTTCCACAAACCTAGATAAAAGAATATAGGCTTTGAATGAAGGGATACCAGTTGTTTTATTCAGGTATTCCCTGGAGTAAAAATTGGGGGATATTACCCAAATTAATTATTATATTGCTGGTTCAAATTAAGGAATTACTGATTATTTGCTGGTAATGATGGAGTGGACTGTATTTAAATAACTTGATATCATATGGTTTTAAAATGAAATAACTTTTTTTTTTTTTTTTTTTTTACTATTTTTTTGTTTAAGTAAGGCGCCCACTCACTTCTGAAAGGAAATTCATGATGCCATCTAGTGGCAAAGATATGCAGTAAGAAGCCTGGGCAGCCATCTAGGTCCCAACAACAAAGGGGTTAGTACCAGAAAAGAAGCCATCGTGGCCTGTACCAGTAAAGAAGCCACCCTGACCTGTACCGGAGGAGAAGAGTTCAGAACTCTTCAATAAGGTCTCTTCTCATAATGATGAGAGAGTAAATCCTTCAACTCAGGCGAGAGAGGCGGCGGCGGCAGGAGGATGAGAAGAGAGAACCCTACTTCCATAATCACATTCACATCACAACCAACCATCAAGCTCCATATAATCAACCAAGTAAACTGTAATCTTCTTCAATTAATGTAATAAACCAGATTTACAACTAACCAACTAATATATATTGTAACTATTTTGCTCAAACCTTACAACAAATTGTGTCAGAAAACTTTAATGAGAATAGAGGTTATTTCATTTTAAAACCACATTATATCAAGTTATTTAAATACAGTCCACTCCATTATTACCATTATTAATTTGAACCAGCTTACCAGTATAATAATTAATTTGGGTAATATCCCCCAATTTTTACTCCAGGGAATACCTGAATTAAACACCAGTTATTAATGTCAGTCTAACAATTATTGTTAATCTATAAAAGCACTGAATGCAAATATCAAAAGATTCCAGAGATAAACCTGCTTATCCTACAATCTCCTAAGTATTCAATAGTCAGAAATTTTGTTTACTTTTACCAAACTTAGTTTTTAATCTGCATTTCATTTATATAGCTGGTTAGGTGGAGTTATACTGGATCAGTATATCCAAGGATGTCTCGGTCAATACCATGGCCTTATGACCTCTAAGTTATATAACAGACGACAGGAAATGACCTGGGCAGAATAGCCTGCAAGAGTAACTTTTAAATTAATGTGAGGAAGAAATTATAATTGAAGATATATGTATGTATAGTTGACCGTAAAAATTGATATATAGGGAGATGGTCAGGGTTGCGGTCAATAGTGAAACATAAATAGTTTACAACTATTTATTTTCCAACGTTTCGCCCCACTTTGCAGGGCTTCATCAGGGCTAAAAAGATACAAAATGAAACTATGTTAAGATAAAATGATAGAAATAAAAATAAAAAGATACAATGAAAAGAATAAAAAACAAGTAACAAAGGC
>NW_027115302.1:279651-296500 GCF_000696795.3 Halyomorpha halys | reverse complement strand
AAACGTTGGACTGGTGAAAAATAAAGAGTGTTGAGACAAAAAAGGATACAAATTTTTGATTTATTTAATAAATAATTACCTTGTCTCAAGAAATTGAAATAATCTAATTCTCTTGTTTTAGATCCCATTTTATTGAAATTTCGTTCAATTCTAAGCATTTGGCCCGTATTACGTGTTATGGATTATGTATTAGGTGAAAATTGTTACAGTAGAAATAAGTATTTAGTTCAATTAATTTTCAATAGGGGTTAAAGATGTTTGAAGAGTTTTAGGAAAAATTAAAATAGATGTAATTTTAGGAAAAGAAACAGCCAAACCTGATTTGAATAAACAATGCTATTACATGCTTGACACACAGCTGCAGTTTCAATACTTTCTTCCTCTGTACATCGTTTACAATCACAAACAAAATAATATGTTGACCATAATTCAGAATGCCTTTCTTCTTTCTTACCAAGTCCCTCAACATATGATATTCTAACCTGAAATAAAATATAACTTTTGAATGAATATTTAAAACTATATTCCATTTAATTTAAATGAGTAGAATCCTCAGGTCATCCATCATCTATGGTTTCCTTGAACAATAAAGTTTAAACCACAGTTGTTTATAAATATTACAGGTAGCAAACAATAATTTTTTTTTAATCTACATATATATTTTATTAAAAATATTTTTTCAATCACAATTATTTTATTCATCAAAGAGATGAACATACAGGTCATCAACTATGCAAAATAAATTTATGTTTATTAATCCAAAAGCTAAGATTCATTAAATAATACACTCACTGATTTTAGTAGGAAAACACTTAATAAATACTTTAGCTTACAAACACGTAAGCAATATTACAGATAAAAAATCCGATTAATTTCCTAGAATTCATTGAAGAATAAAATTGCAACAAACCTTCGACCAATCATAATCAGAAATATCTTCAATAGTTCTGATAGACAGAGTTGTCCCAGAGAACACAGCAACAGAATTGGGAGTACAAGAATGATCAATCGTTGAAGCACCAAGATAGATACCAGTTCCTAAAGTAGTCATTTCTCCATCAAGGATGCTAAATCCATTCACAATCATCTAATTTCAACAATAATTTACGAGTCAGAAGAACATTTGTTTAAAACACTCTAACTTTAACTTTTTTTTATTTATAAAAATTACAGTTTTATTGATTTAAAACATATCTTTAGTAGTTTGAAAGATCTGTACATAAACTATGAAAGGCATAGGATAGGTATTTGTAATTTATACCAGTTATGTCAGTAAGAATAAATCTTTATTATTTTTAATTTATTACAACTCATTAAATTTAAATTATACTTATTTTATTAAATAAAAGCCCATTGTATATTTAAATAAAATTAGTATACAATAGATAGGGAATCATCGAGTAAATGAGTTTCAAAAATAAATCTACTATAAAACAGAATATCAACCAAAAAGAAAACATTAAGAATAGATATGAACTAGATAATAGAGAAGTTAAAAAATAAAATAAAATCTAAAAATACTTACTCGGCCATATATTCCCAAGAACTCAGGGTAATTGGGGAGACTATCTTTTCCTAAAAAATCTATCAAGACACCATAGAGAGATTTGGCATGTTCCATGCGTTTTGAGTCAGATTTAATGTCAGGATAATCTATAAAATATATAGTGAATTCTAGTACTGTTAGAAAGTACATGATAAATCCCACACATACTAAGTACAATATGAGATAAAAGGTTGTTACCACTAGGTTATTACAAGATTTATAGATCTCTAAAATGAATAAACTAATAAATTTTTAAATAGATAAATTTAAATAAGGAAAAACAACTTTTTTTAGGAAAAATGTTTAAAAAAAAAATTTTTAAAAACAAAAATTAATAAGGTTAAAATGTTTAGGGAGACAAAGTGTAGGCCCTTTTTCAAAAATAAAATAAAAATAAAGTTAACTATGAAACGTTAGTTTACTTTTCAATTCTTTTTTTAGGTAGGTAAACTAATCTCAAAGCTAAGTTATATTAAATTTTATCAACACTAAACGATTATTATTTTTCAAACTGAATAAACCTGGCACATGTTTTTGCACCAGTAGTAAGCATCAAAACTTTAAAACTCATAAAATGAAACTTCTATATATAGAAAAAAGTAACTAAAGGGTGATTTAAACCAAATTTTCTAAAAAAAAAAAAAAAATGGTCTAAACACTAAAAAACATCTCATTAAGCTGAATAGCACGGAGAATTATTTTTTCTGTTAATGTCTGATATAACTAACCAAGAATCATTTGACTGCAGAGATCTTTCTAAAAGAAATTCAGTACAAGTGAATCTTTAAAAATATTGTAATTTTAGAGGGAATCAAGCCAGTTTGTAAAGAAAGATTAGTCTTCTGCCGTCGCCAACTTAGAATTCTCCTGTTTGATTGGAAGAAGAATATTACCCCTTTTTCAGGGAGTTTATCTATGGATGGAAGGTTGTAAACACCACGTACTTCACGTTGAAAGGACCCCACAACTAGACACTGGGGGGGGCCACCAAGAGTAGCCTCTGCGTGATACCAGAACTGAATCGGACTGGCATAATAGAGGAGGTAACCAGACAGATGCAGAAGACCAGGGGGACTAGACCAGGTACCAGAGAGATGGAGAATGATAAGGTATAGTAGCTCCATTAGTAAGGTGTTCAACTGAGTAATGGGCTACTCCACAAATGGTTCCAACAATTGAATTAAAATCCTATTACAATTTAAAATAAGAAAACTAGCAAAATAAAGGGTTATTTATTGGCATCAGTGAGATACATATTAACCCATACATAACAACCCACTGCAGCCAAAAACTCTGTAAGCTGGAATGATATCCCTCATTCATTCTACTTTCTTTGTATCTTTTTATTTTTTAGCCTTGATGAAGACCTACATTGAGGTTGAAACGTGAGCAATGAATAATGGTTGAAAACTATTTTTTGTTTCTTCTTGATCACAGCCCTGACCATCATGGTTACATACAGTCAATAATCTACATAAATAAGAAAAAAATATCCATCTAAAATAATAACAACCCTATGTCATCACCTATTTTAATTTAATGAAAAAAAAAAAAAAAATTAGAAGAGAAAATACATTTTTGCCTTCAAAAATTATAGATTTTAATGGAAGATCTTACTCAGATCTTCTTAACTACACAAAATCATTTTACTAGAAGTGGTAACATGAGGATAAATAAATGTAATTTTCAAGAACCCAGATATCTACGATGTTAAACAATTTAAAGGTGTAAATAAATTATGACAGCTTTATAAATGAAGTTTTTTTCTAATTACTGTAAAAAAAAAAAAAAAAAAACCTGCAACGTTGCTACCAATGATGGTTCTTGGGTCCAGTACTAGGTAAGGAAGTACTGTTTCCTGACCAACAATTATACAAGGAGGTGATTTGGTCAGTATCATGCTTAACTACCAGGTTTTTATCCCTTTTTAAAGAATAGCCACTTTTTTAGAGTCTGGGTGTATCCCAGAAGGGTCAATCTACAGCTGATATAACAGAATAAAGAATTATCTGCCTTAAGACTTGAACTTCAAGATCGGATCACAATGCCTTATCACTGAGCTATCCCGCTCCTATTATATTTTAAATACAAAACAAAGTCTCATATCTTTCAATAAATTAATAATTCATTCTAAATAAAAATTATTATTATAACAACATAAATAATTAATTATGGGCCAGCAACAAAAACAGAAAGAGTAAAACTATGTATAAGAACAACAACTGAGCTTCATGATAAATCCCACCTACTGTGAAGAAGTTGATAAGTCTAGTTAATTAGGTAACAAGTGAACAATTTTTTCGGTTGGTACAGAATAAACAATTATTTGACCATACAGAATTAAATAGCCAGCATAAAGTAGTATATAGAGATAACATTACCATAAAATAATTTTATGGTATATAAAAAGATTAATGGCATTTATTAATCAAGGTAATCTCTATTCTGTAAAATCATTAAAAAAATATTATTCACACATCAAGTATTGTTTTATGAAATCAAACCTATATATTAGTTTTTTATACATAAAAAACGTAAAATAACAATTATTGCTGCACACAAAACAGAGAAAACATGTAATTAATAAAGCAATAGTAATTAATAATAAAAGAAATTATTCCTACGGGACATAAGATCTTTGAACATCCGAAAGCTCTGTTTCCCATAAAAACCCTTTTCCGCATCACCACCTCTCTAAAATAAAAATATTAATATAATCTCAATAGAAGTCAGAAAACATGATTTCAAATCATATTCTAAATAAAGCACAAACCTTGAGCTTCATAATTATTTTCGCCAACAAGCGAGCTGCATTAGGCAATTCTAAATTAGGTGGAATGGTTCTGATCCGAGAACACTCAACCTTATGATCAGGCCATTCTGCTTTCTGACAAGAAATATCACAATACCTTACATAAGCACAACCTGAACACCTTAGTAAATCAGTTCTAGAAAATTAACAATGCAGCAATATAGTTTAAGGTTTATTTAATAAAAAATACAGTAATATTATAATTAGAAATAAATGTGATATACTTTGAATAACAATGATCACATCTTATAGCTCTAAGATCTGATTGAAGAACATGGATAAAAGGTTTTTCTTCATGAATTACAGTCCCTTTTGGTACTGAAACATTTTTTAAACTCATATATCATAAAATATAAAGTGTGAGATAAAAGTCAAAGTAATTTATACCATAGGTTATTAAAACATTATATATTATCATAAAAACTAGTTAACAACCTCGTTTCAGAGTGACATGTTTGCAAGGCATATTAATAAAGAATTCTAGAAATTCAAAATAAAACCACCAAAAATAGAACAACGGGTAACGTCTCTACGTCAATCGATCCAAGGAGAAGTATGGAAAATAAAAGTTAACATAATCATAATTAATTTTCTTTTTGTCAGAAGGGATTTCACAAACAACTTGTGTTGTCATAATCAGTTCATTCAATTCATGTCATGAAATCAAAATTTTATCAGATATTTCTTATCCAACAAAAAAAATATATAACATTTATTTTTCCCTAAACTTCAATAATTTATTAATAAAGATCGTTCTTCAGTATTTGTATTTAATTAATACAATAGAATTTTCTAATATTGATTTTAGAACTAAACATTATTAATAATTCATTCTGGATTAACGAAAGACGTGGACACACTGAAGCCAAAGATACAAATTCATCCTATAGTGCCGATAATTTATAGATTCCTTCAATGTTCCCATCTCCATTTATATCAAAAGAATTTTGAAGAATTCATTAAAAGTATACAAATTTTAATCCTAATCCATAAAACTTTTCCGTAGATAGTGTAACAAAAAAAATAAAGATCGTCACGTAACTTCCATGCTCAATTTGCTCTCATATCCTGCATTCGAAAATTTGTGCCCTTATACTATACAGCTTTTAGTTCGATATTACTTCTTCTTCCTCAAGATTATCAACAAACATTCCACTGAACTTACGCCTAACCACCGTATTTTCTCTCAAACCTGAATTTCAATTACAAGGATTCACCATCTGTAACTAAACACTATGGATGAGAAACGTTCAGATTAAACTTTTTGAAAATTAATTTTTCTTTTGTGATAAGGGTTTATTCGAAAGAAACTCTCTAAGTAGAAATAACATCTGTTCTATGATGATGTCCTTCTCTTAATCGGAAGATCATCATTTAAGCTGTGATATTTCTTAAGTCCGAAAAAAATCAACAAAACAATTTTAATGAGTCTTAAAAAAATTATATAAAATCAATGTATCATTCTATAGAGATTATCGTCAACCATCGATTCGTAGAATACCTGTACCTTTCTTTTTTTTTACCAAGAACTCTTCAAAATGTTTCTGTGATGTAGCATTAATTTTAACTTTTTAAATGGTAATTTTTTTTTCAGTGTTATGGGTATAACAACTGAAGCAACGAGATTTCAGTCAACTCTAAGAAACGTTCCAGAACTCCTTTAGTTAGAACTCCTGGTGAATGGATTGAAATAGTGAAGCTTTCATAAGAACCACTAATTCCAGAAGATAGTTATATGTTATTATATTTTAGATTTATCGAACAAATAATAACATGTTGACAATAACAAGTTGACATACCGATTCAGGCCAAGAATCCGCCTCACACTAATATCACAGGGGATAAGACAATTATTGAAAGCAAATATAAGTTACCAAGGAACTGCTACTCCATCATCTGCGGTAATGACGTATTCACTTGCCCTATTGGTGTGCAAATATTTGGATCGAGACATTAACTTGTATTGAGGTACACTCTTGCCCAATCGAATTCAATATGTTTTCCAATCGGAATGAAACGAGTTGTGTAACCATTACAATGTTCCTCAAATGTTCATATGTTGGACTTGGAGGTAAGCAATAGAAGCAAATATATGGCAATTGATATTGGGCACGGGTGTGGTCATAACAATATTGACTGCTATCCTGACTATGTCATCACTAAAAAAAAAAATTTTCATCATAAGAATCAATTGCCTATGTTTACCTTTGTTACGTTCACCTTTTTTTCTCTATTCCATCAACATTGAGGTTACATGATCTACTTGTATTACAGTAGTGTTTTACCAGTCACAAGTAAGTATTCTGAACATCTATCTGAATTAATCTTATAAATTTGTCTCATAAACGCCGGAAGTATGACCAATCCTGATTTTCTCTAAGAACTAAATTTCTTCGTATTTGATTTAATGAAGGTATAATTCCTTTTGTTTCTTATTTAAAGTGATTAGTACTTCCTGTCACCAAATAACAAATCGACGCAAGTAAAAATTGTTTTAACAAAAATACATCTCAATTGCAACAGTTCAATGAAAACTGGGTATTTTTCATTACATACAGAACAGAGGTGGCGAGATTATCCACCCCACCTCCACTGGTAAAAACATCTAATTGATGAAGACGATATTCACTGACAAGAACTCTTCTGGAACGAGGGTATTGAGTGGAAGTCGATATATTTACCTAAAATTATTATAACATCAAAAATCATTAATTTTTCCATGGGAACACAATGACTTCACAGGATATTAGTTTCTACCCCTGTCCACTGCTCGCCATAAAGATAAATGTATACAAAACAGGGACAGATCCAGTGATTGTCTTTAGAGAAAAAAAACTTGTCTAAGCTTGTTATTTGATTTAATTTCCTTACATTTTCCTGCTTGAATCAATAATACATAAACCCAATTGTTTTACTTGGAATCCAAACTACGGTCAACGATGTCTTTCTAGTAAAAGCTATTTAATAGAATTGAGAAAACTGTCCGGTGTTAAGCGAGATCTTCAGAACATTAAGATTTTAATTTTTCAATAGAGAATATATATTTTTAAAAATTCATCATATAATTATAACTACGATACATTATTGTTGTATTTTTAAGATAAATAAACGTTTTCATTTCTTTAGGAGGAAGGTACCCATGAAACAAAAATGGCATGAAAGTAGAAAAGTAGGAAGATATCTTTTTCATTCCAAAGAAATATGGGATTAATATATCGATTAAAAGAAACTTTCAATGTTGATAACAGATTCTTTGTGTTTAAACAGTGTTTAAGAGCTTGTCATGATGAGTCAGGGGGAAAATTGACATATGATAATACTTTTCACTCTCGTTTTTTACAATAGCTCGAACTTTTAAACAATGTCGTTAGTTGTAAGTATTATTTGAAAGAATTTCATTACAATCTTTTTGGGAGTTGTAATCTATTAACGATTTTATAAAAATCTAGGCAGAGTATGCTGTCCAAATGAAATGTCATTCCTGTGCTGAAAAAATAAAGGCTTCATTAAAGGATGTTGAAGGCATAACTGGCTTTGAGGTCTCTTATGAAAAGGGTACAGTTCTGGTGGAATCTAGCTTGCCTTCCTCTGTCATTCAACAGAAGTTGGAATCTAATGGAAATACTGCTGTATTAAAAGGTTATGGAGGCAAATTAGGTAGATTTCTTTGATTTATTTTATGAGGATAAATTATATTTTGTTTTTATGTAATGAAATCGTTTATATTTCCTTACATATAAACCTTTTTTTATTGATTGTTTACAACTCTATTGCTTTAAAATATAGCTATACAATGTAAACTTATGTGTGAGCCAATAACTCACTTTATATAGAAAGAAGTACTTAACATGTTTAGGTAGGATGATTGTCTTTTCACTTGGTGTCATAGCATGTTCTTTTGGCTGTCTTCTCTGGTTGGTCATTGTGGTGATCTAATTCCCTTTTTCCCTACTTCCGTGGGATTTCCTCCCACTACTTTAACGCCCTGTTGATAAGACTGATAATTTAACATATGTTTCTTTTATACTTAACTTTGTTGGTTACAATTTATGTCAGATTTATTCTGTTAATAAAAACCTATCTTTGGGTAAAACTTTCGTTTATCATTCACAACAATTTTATTAACAGAATAACGCGTTTTTATTTACTATAAGACTTGAAATGGAGAAGTATTTGAAACCTGATAAATTCAGTGCAAACCCTCCTACTTCAGGTAAGGAATTTACACATTGGTTGAAAATTTTTGAGAACTTTGTTGCTGCATCTACCGAACCACTGAACGACGACGACAAACTTAAGGTGCTCGCCAATTTTCTCTCATTTAGTGTTTATGAATTGATCTCTGAATGTACGACGTATGAAGATGCTATCAAGACACTCAAGGACGTGGTTATATAACCTGAAGGAGAGATCTTTGCTCGACATTTATTAGCAGTAAGGAAACAAAAGCAGGGAGAAGGTATTGATCAATACATTCAAGCCTTGAAACTCTTGGGAAAGGATTGTGATTTTAAACCAGTCACTGCCGAGGAACATAAGAACCAATACATTCGAGATTCATTCATTTATGGGTTGCTTTCACCCCAAATCCGCCAGCGCATTCTTGAAGAAACTAAGACATTAAGTTTGGAGGAGGTCATTCAACGTGCACAAGCCCTTGAGCTAGCTCAAAAACAAGTAGATGGCTATACTCATGGTGCTAGTGACCTTGCGTTTGCAGGCACTAGTGCTATACCAAGTTGTGTCCTGAGTACTGACAAAGATCGTGACTGTTCCGAGGATGTGTGTGCTGGAATGCGAGCTGGTAAGAACAAATGGTGGGTTTGACCGGCACCCACGATCTTCGTGTCCAGCTCTTGAATCAAAACCAGTCACTGCCGAGGAACATAAGAACCAATACATTCGAGATTCATTCATTAATGGATTGATGATAAAAACTCCAAACAAGGTAAGCAAGTCTCTGCTTCTATTCTTGCTTCCATCAACAGCAGCTTCTTACCCCAGCTGAGCCATGCTGTCATATCGGGATCTGTCAATGGAATACCCTGCCACTGCTTGGTGGATACTGGGAGTTCAGGTAGCTTTGTTAGCCGACTCTTTGCTAACAAATTCAACATTCCTATCAACCCAAGTGAGAGCCAGGTATCTATGGCTTCTACTTCCCTGTGGACTAGAGTTGAGGGACATATTCTTGTCAAGCTGGAAATTGCTGAACATACATACTCGAACTGCAAACTAGCTGTTTTGAATGAACTTTGTTCTGATGTACTAATAGGTCATGATATATTGAAGGAACACTCAAACATTCTAATGAACTTTGGAGGTGACAAGGCTCCCCTCTCCATCTGTTCGTCAATTGCCAAGGTTGAGCCTCCACACCTATTCAGCCATCTTTCGCCGGAGTGTCGACCAACAGCGATCAAGTCACGTCGATACTGTGATGCTGATCAGAAATTCATTGAAAAGGAAGTGACACGAATGCTTGCAGAAGGGGTCATTGAACCCAGTAATTCACCATGGAGGGCACAAGTTCTAGTTGTGGATGGAAATAGTAAAAAAAGACTAGTAATTGATTATTCGCAGACCATAAATAAGTATACCCTGCTGGATGCTTATCCCTTACCAAATATTGATGTCCTAGTTCGAAAAGTGGTCTGTTATTCACACTTTAGCACAATTGACTTAAAAAATGCATACCATCAAATCCCAATTCGAGAAGAAGAAAAAAAGTTCACTGCTTTTGAAGCTAAGGGAAAGCTATATCAGTTTACGCGCATTCCATTTGGTGTGACGAATGGAGTAGCCTGTTTCCAGCGTGTGGTGGACCTAGTTATAACTAAGGAGAATCTCACAGGAGTGTACGCCTACCTTGACGACATCACAGTTTGTGGGATGGATAAGCAAGACCACGACCAAAACCTAAACAAACTGATGGCTGCTCTCGATAAGCTTGGCATTGTCAATCAAGTTACAATTTATGTCAGATTTATTCTGTTAATAAAAACCTATCTTTGGGTAAAACTTTCGTTTATCATTCACAACAGTCATGTTTTGACTGTTGCCTGTATGGTTAGCTTGGTAGTTTCTTCTTGAATTGACGGAAATGGGCTGTCATCATCCATTTTGGTGAACCAATGCTGACCAGGTGATATTGTTGGATTTTTCTTAGAGATAAATGCAGGCTTAAGACGATTTCTCTTTACCATTGATAAGGATTTTAAACATATTGTCTGCTTTTCACAACACTTTGTAAGCTTCATGATATGGTGGGGTGACCAGTGCTTAATTAAATCCTTTGTTAAGAACACCGGGGCGGAAGTCTTTAGAAATATTTTATGTTACGTGCCTGTAGGTTTATAATTTTTGAAGATATTTGTTGTAGTCTATTGCTCTATGCTTCCAGTTGCCTGGATACCACAAAGTGATTCTAGATAATTATACTATTTTATATATATTTGATAATTATACTATCAAAAAAATAAAATAGTATAATTATCTACTATGAGTTTTTTTGACCGCACCCGGACCATATTCCATTCATCTATACACACGGTCAATCAATAATCTTCCAGAAAGTGATTCTATGGTTTGTGCATCTAAATCTGCTTTATCCCAACTTTATAGGCCTATATGAAATTCTTCTTATTACTTAGGTGATAAATAAGTGCAGATTTTGCCATCATTCAACAAGGTCATTGCTTTGCTGGTAGTAAGCAATTATATGAACAATTTGAGCTCTCAATCATTTGATTTGAGCAGTGGTTACCAAGAAACCGGAACCATTATTGAGAGGAGTTGAAATTGCACCTTCAACTGAAGGCCAGATGCTACTTAACTTTAGAATACACTGATTAGGTTAATCAGTGGACTGTATGTAATTCAATAATGTAATTCAAGGTGAAAGAAAATGAATTTATTTAGCAATTTAGAGGGTTGTGGACAGTGAATAAGAGCAAACATATACTAGAATCTATGGTATAAACATGTGTGGAATATGGTAGATTTATAATTTTCAATGATATAGTAATATTGATTCATTAATGTGCATTCAGATCCGGTTACAGGGGATTAGTGATGGGAAATAGAGAAAGTTCACTTAGGTGGACCTTTATGTAAATGCAGGTGGCATCTTGTCTCTCTTTATCTTCCTCCCTCCTGGCTCTCGTCTGTAATCAGGGAGCCACTTCCTTAAGTTACTCTTGAATTCAGGGAAAAATGAAGATAATTAATAACTCCGTATCTCAGAAGAAAAAAATGACACTCTTCTCATATTTACTTAATACAACTGGAAGCTAGAGACTCTTTATTACTGTTACTATTAGACATTTGTTCAAATTGTGGGGGGCCACCTGCTGTTCACATCTTTCGTTGATTAAACAAAACAGCACCCTTGATTGGTGGAAATATTTTTTGTCATATCAAAACCATTAAGAATGTGCGAGCGGTGCGCTGCAGTTTTTTCGGACATCAGAAAAAAGCTTCTGGCTATCTGTTGTATCTTATCTTATCTTATTGATCGGGAAGCTTTAGATCATAGAAGTAGTCCTACTATATTGATGTGAACCACTGAAAAATTTTTATCTGGAGACAATTATTTAGGCAGTTATTTATCTAAGAGACCAGAAGAATGATTAGGTTTATGAAGCAAGTATAAGCTCAATTTGGTCTACCAGAGACGATTTCTCCACATAATTATTTACCTTTTCATCATTATAATTATTTACCTTAAGATAGTCAAACTTTCAGAGATTTTTTCTGCTCTATAGTTTTGTATTGGATCTAAATTGGAGCACCTTTTATCACTTGAGATCAATGAAGATATATTGGGTTTTATTCCATCAAGTGCAGTTTAAAGACAGCTCTTGTGGACTCATCTCTGTTAGACTTATAAATGATTTTGAACTGATTCCTGTTGGACTATCTTAATGTGCCCCATACCACTTCACTTGCTCTGGCTAGTAGCCAGTTTAAAACTAGGATTAAACTCTTGCAATCTTTGGCGATGTCTACTAAGGTGCAATAGGCTCAGAATAAACAAGTGGATGAACATCGTGGGATACTCACTCCTATCAACCTATATCTTGAGGGAAGTTTGGTATAAGTTAGGAACTATCACCATTATGGTGACAAATTGCAAAATGTTTAGGATCTCGAAAGTTACACGTTTTTGTACTGATTCTGAATAATTTCTGGACTAGGCATGTGGATTAAATACATGTAACTTTTGTAGCACCAAAAAGCCTTCAAACTTATTTAGATTTCAGGGAACCTACCTCAACATGTCTGCCTGATGAATTTATACTTAAGCCAATTCAGGAGGCTCTAGCCAATCACCATTGTACTTCTCTGAATACAAAGCAACATGAACAATCCAATGGTGCAGCTCACCCTCAACATATGACGAAACCAAAGAAGGCTGATTGAAGAAATATAAAAAACAAAAAGAGAAAGGAAAGTTAAAGAAATCGTTTTGTCTGTTAATGTTTTTGTTTCAGTCAAGGTTTTAATTTTCCCAATTAGAGGGAGGAAATTGTAATTTATAAATATTAATTTAAATATAAAATAAGTATCCAATGTTGACAAGATGCTGAACAGATTTGATTATTCAGAGATGTTCAGTGTTGAAGTATAATAAAGTTTTTCTTAAATATCATTATTCCTTAAAATTCTCTTAAATTTAACTATTTTTATAACATGTGTGCGAGCCATATTTACCACAGTATATTAAGCAGTTTTTTAATTGTTTAAAGTTAAGAACAGAGATAGAGGAGATAATGTAACTACTGCTGCTGTAGCCATGTTGGGATATCCAGTTGGATTTAGTAAAAATATGGTAAAGGGAGTGGTAAGATTTGTTCAAGCAGATGAAGATGTCTGTATTATCGATGGTACCATTGATGGATTGACCCCAGGGTGCCATGGTCTTCATATTCATGAATGTGGGGATATTTCTCAAGGTTGTGACAGGTAATTTATAGTTTAATAATGATCCATTACTTTAAAATGTATTTTTAAGTCAAGTTTTACCTGTTACCTTTCCATTGGCAGTTAAGTTATTATATACAATTTCTTTAAAACCATTGAAGAAAGGCTCTTGTTTATGCTGCTATTCGACATGTTTTGATATATTTCTAATTTAACCTTGTCAATTCTTCATTTATTTATAACATGTCAATTTTTACACAAGTTTTATATATCGAATTGGAAAGCTGTATGGGTTCCCGTTTCAAAAGATAATGTTTGCAAACCTGCTTCTCTGTACCATTCAGTAATTTCTCTGTAATTGTGTTTAGACCATTTCTCCTTTAATTCCCTTATTCGTTAATTAATCTAGTTTTAAACTGTGCGATTTTAGGTTCATTTTGGTTTTACCTTTGCTTTTTTATCAGCATTAAGTTATTTTAAGGATGGATATAATTATATATATACTTTTTAAACAAAAGTACAAATAAGAAGTTTTTTAATTATTTACATATACCATGGAATGGTCTTTAGAATGTTATTTCCCAATTGTTGTTCATTGTGCAGGTACATATCAACTCTTGATGATTATTAGTTCCTAAAAATAATGGTGTAGTCTATTTCAATTTATTGTCTTTATTCAATATTTATTAAATTACTTCATGTTATTAAATAATAAAAAAAAAACTAAAAACAGAATCGTTGATAACTATAGGGCAAGATGCAATTTTAAATTTTTATTGAATAATGAATATTGAAAATTTTATTGATAGGCTGTTTCAGACAATGATGTGTCATTTGGTCTTCATGACTGATTTATTTACTGTTTCTGTTTATAATAATATAACTTGATAAAGAGAAAGATTCATGATTTTATAATCTTTTAATACTAAAAAAAAAGTGCATTGTTTGTTAATTAAATTTTTATTTCAGTGTTGGTGATCATTTTGATATAAGTGGAGGATGTCATGGTGGGCCTCATGATGGACCTGGAAAGAGGGTAAGTACTTGCCTGTATATTTTAATTAAAGATACTTTAATTCTCAAATGGGACATGTCTACTTCTTTATTCATAATATTATTTTTATTTTCCGTATCCTGTGTGTACATTAGAAATAATAATATCTATTATTATATAATACAATATACAATAAGTATACACCCTGTCCATGCCATGTGTGGCTGATCATACCTGTATCTAGCTGTCATAAAAGTTAATATAAATTTTATAAAACATCACTAGATGGTGTTAAGGTTGAACTGTCTCAAAAGCATATCTACTACTGACAACAACTTTCTACAACAGTCTGGATACAGAGCCCAGCTTCATGCATGCTACTTCAACATTTCCTTCCATTGTGTTCTCTAGTTGAAAAGTGATAGTAAGGCGCTTGTAGCGGCAGTGGGGGTTCAAAATTGAACTTACCAATACTACCGGCCACTAATAAATTAGGACTGGTTCCGCTTCCCCAGGTGATCGTATAATTTTTCGGAGCTTAACATTTTAAATAAAAGTAGCAATGTGTTTTATGGTCTCAGGGGACTTGGTCCCTGGCAATGCCTATTGAGGAAATTTTCCCAGGCATTGCCTTAACTGAGACTGGCTATTAAAAATGAACAATAAAATTATATATATATCTACTGCCTCAGGGGACTTGCTCCCTGACAATGCCAATGGGGACTTGATCCCGGCATTGTCTTAACTGAGACAGTATTACTCTGAAGGGACTTGCTCCCTGGCAATGCCTTAAAATGAGAATTTATTAAAATTAAACAATAAATTTAATTTGGAATCTATCTATAAAAAACACAATTATTGATAAGAAAGTAATATATATTGAGGAAAACAAAAATAACGCAGCAGTTAGAGAAAGAAATGGTAAGCCAAAACAAAATAATAATAGTGTTAGTGAGTTAGATCCAATTTTGACTATGGGTGCCATCGCTGAGATGAGACGCTGATGATGTGAGTCACCGTTTTTGATTAATGAAAGAGGTAAGATGCTCCCTTACTTGAAATGAGTGGCAGGACCACGATATGGATAGATTTCACTTGTTGGATCTGCAGAGATGGGCCGGCTTCTGTGCTGGGTGCCGCCATCACCACACTCGTCCTGGGCATCCTTCGCCTAGCGCTGGTAACAGAGTGGGGTCGGTTCTTGGTGGCATCCTCAGACCCCAACTTCAAGGGATTATCCCTACCAGGGCTGGCTGTTCCTGCCTTCCAAGACGGCGCCAAATTTCAAATCAATCAAAATTCAAATCCAGTTAAACCTAGAATCTCTTAGGTTCAGTCTCTGGCCTGAACAGCGCTAAAACATCCAAAAATTCCTTAAGTGCTTAATTTGACTGCCATATTGTGCAGTCTCATCAACATAGTTATTGGCTAGTAACTAGTCATCTTATTGTTTTACATACTGCTATACCTTTTCTTGGTAATGCATAATCAGTCAATGTGATTGGCTTTCCAGACCTACATTGAATGATTTGTCTTCATCTTCACTGTCACTCAGATTTATTATTGGAAAGCTCTAGACTTTTATTTAATCATCTTTTATTACATTTTTAACTTTTATTAGTAAAAGTTTTAGTTTGATATGTTTAGAGAAAAATTTGATTGCAATTAGCGATTTTGAGTGAATTTTTAGTTTTAGTTTTTCTGAATTTCGGTTCAATTAATCGAGACTCTTGTTTTGATGGAGAAAAAATACCTAACAAAAATACAAGAAAATATATTCCTGATTAATTTAGTAGCAGATGATTGTGTCATGATTGCTCTTTCAAGCTGGTCATATGTTGCCAAATTTAAATTAAAGAAAAAGTAAAAGGGGTTTACAGCTAATACATAATTAAACCTTATTAATTATTTACAGTTCTGAGTAAGACAGGGAAAGATATTTTATTCCACAAAATTACATATTTGTGATAGAAATAATAGCTTACCTATCATAGATCGTAATTTAGTATACATTTGATTTTCATATGTGGCCAATGTAGCGTTACCTTAGCAACCTCAAAACTCTAGCCGGTTCAATTCTGGCCTGGGTGGGTTGACTTCTATTTCATGATGGCAACACAGAATGAAAACTTGACCCTCCTTCATTGGTCAGAATAGGTTGGTTACCTATAGTATAAACCATTTTCCTCCTCTCCCGTATTTCAGATATGACCAGGTAGGTGGTAAGGAAAAAAAAAGATTTCGAAATAATTACTAAAAACGTTAACATTTATTTAAATTTGTAGCATACTGGTGATCTTGGGAATATTAAAGCCGATGAAGCTGGCCGTGCTGTTTTTAGGCTTGAAGATGATCTAGTGAAAGTATGGGATATAATTGGAAGAAGTATTGTTGTCACTTCTAATCCAGACGATTATGGAAAAGGTGTTTCAGAACAGTCATTGATTGATGGTTCCTCTGGTGAAAGGTATTGTTTAGAAAAACATATATTCTTTATAGTTTTCTTCATTGATATTAAACATTACAATAATAATAGTTATAAATTAAAAATAATTATTACCTGAAGGAGATT
>NW_027115302.1:278633-279436 GCF_000696795.3 Halyomorpha halys | reverse complement strand
CTAACCAATTTTGTTCAGTCAAATATGGAGTGGAAAGATCGTTATTCAAAACAAAAAAGATGGCGTGGTGTGTCTTGCCAAAGTTCGTTGAATCGTGACCATCTTGACCAGATTAAAATATTTTAAAAACTTTATTTTAACTTCCCATCATAATTGGAATTACAATACACTTAAGAAAAAATAAAAGTCAAGAATAATGTTCTTAAAGAAAACCACATGCAAAAACTCAAAACTGTTTGTAGTACAATCAATGTTTACATTGAACATTGAGAGAAAGATCACGATTGGTGAAATTCATTCATTGCTTAGGCACAGGCAGGAAATGATGTTTCCTGGATGATGAGATCCTCATCATCCTTTGTCTAGCTCAAGGGTGAACATCTTGAAAAAGAGGACATTGAAGAGTCACCCAAGAAGAAAAAGGTACTCTTTATTTGGGATCGCCAGTGAATGAGATGGGTAAAAACTTGTAGAGGACAAATGCTTTGTTAACAGTCAGTGTGTGTTTGCTGAAAGATTGTTTACAGCAAGTGTTAGTTTGTTGAAGACAAAGAAAACCATCTCTCATCATAGAAGATTGTATAAATTGGTTAGTTTCGCTCTACCTAAAATGAAATACATTTGTAAAAGTAGATATTAATTTAATTAAGTGTTATTGATAAAAAAAGTTCTGTTCTGTCTGGAAACCCGCCCTGAGATAAAGAGTCTAAAATGTTATAAAATTTAAATAAAATTCTACTATCTATTTAATATTAAAGCTTTTAATTTGAACCCAAACTATACCTTAGATATGAGAATTAAGT
>NW_027115302.1:274316-278483 GCF_000696795.3 Halyomorpha halys | reverse complement strand
TATATAACTTTATTTTGAAAGACTAAAGTTATCATAATTGGATCTCCCTCTCTCCTTAAATATATCTTAGGACCCCCAACCTTTTCCTAAACAATACTCCTAACTCATTCCGTAGGTCAGCCAAAAATCTTGGTACCACTTTTGATCAAACTTTATCCAAGAAACCACACATTGCCTAAATTTCCCGTTGAACCATAGCAACTTTAAAGCAATTCAATAGAATCCGTTATCTCCTTCCACTTAAAACCCGTTAACTCTTAGTTTCCTCTCTTGTTTTCCCCCACTTTTATCATGGCTGCCTGGTATACGGTGAACTCTCGGGTAATATCGAATCTAAACTTAAACCTCTTATGAATTGCCCTGTACTGTTTATTTTCGGGATCATCAGAGATACGCACATAACCCAGTATTACGCTGAGCAGAAGTGACTCTATCCATCCTTTCTATTCCAAGTAATTAGAACTCAGTGTCCCTCCAATATCCTAGAAAACCTGCAATTTGAATTCTCAGTCCAATCCTATACTACCAGGTCCTGTTTATCTGACATCTACCTTCCACTGCTGCGTTTGATAAATCATTTTTTACCTGAGCTGCATATCTCTAGAACTCTTTTCCTGCTAACATACGTCATATACCAACCCTTCTCTTGTTTAAATCCCTTCTATTTAACTACCTTTTGCTTCACCAATCTAATATTTTGTAATTACCTTTTTGTGTTGTTTTTTATTTAGTCAGTTATTTTTTTAATTAATCTATTTTTTCTTTTCTGTATATAAGTTATAATTAAGTGTGGCCTCACTGTTTTATGACCAATAAATATTATTATCAAATTAAAATTACCTTTGTAATTGTTCTAAAGAGAACTAGTCCCAGAATAATAAACTATTTTTCATTTCATTTACATATGTGACTGTATTACAATTAGACCGAATGATGTTTCAGTATTTTTTCCAGTGTTCATGTACATTTAAAAGAATGTTAATTTAAAAAAAAAATGATTTTTCAGGCTTGCTTGTGGTATTATCTCGAGATCTGCTGGGTTATTTCAAAACGCTAAGCAGATTTGTGCCTGTGATGGAGTAACAATATGGGATGAAAGGAATCGCCCCCTAGCAGGTCCTGGTCGAAGGCAGCCTCAGTCATCTCTTTAAAACATTCAGCCAATGACATTCCATGTTTAAAAGTTCTTAGAACTGCCTATTACCAAAATTATCTGTAAATATTCATATTAAAACATAGTTACTCTTTATTTTTACTTTGTAAATCAATAAAATTTCATTTCATCACACCTTTCTTCTTTTTTTTTTACCTTCAAAATTTAGCTAAAACTACCAAACAATAACAAATTTAAATCACTAGTAACTCTATGGTAAATACAAGATACAACAGAACTAGTTATCATATTTATGGCTGATATTTAATGCTAATTTAATATCCCTTAACTGTCTTAAGAGTATCCCTCGAGAAGTAAAAATCTCAGTTGTGTTCCTTTTTTGTCATCCAGTAATAATTTCTGCTAATAAGCAGAAATCCCATTTAAAACTTTTTATCAACTCATAATATTCCTTCTAAATCATCCATAGTGGATTATTGTGGCACTAGAGAGAGTGATTATTGAGAGAAATGGTGAGAAAACATTGAAATAATTTAAGAGATTAGTTGAACTGTATCAGTTAGTAGAAGTGCGGATTGTTTGGTTGAAAGCCAGGAGTTGCTCTGCGTAAAGAAACTGGTACACTGTTATTCAACAGTGACAATGGTTAACTGTAAAAGAGATGATAAAATGAAATTCCATGTAATGTTTGTCAAAGTATTGTATAAGTAAGTACATTAAATGTGCCTGATGTGATTTCCCTGACCCAAACCTAAAAAAATGGGGATGCTCTGAATGTAAAGTAAGTTTTGTGTATCTTAAAAGATAAAATATAATCCAGGTACAATTATTAACATATTGAAGAGGTTAAGCTTCGGGGAATGGATTAAGAATAATTATATTTGTATCAATTATATATTGATAGGAATAATTCCCAATTACTCTTTCATTTGCCATGGCAGATCTAATCACAAGGGGTTAGTCTCAAGGGCAAAATCCTACTCCATTCTTTTAGTTTCCTCCTGGAGAATACATGTTTGTTAAAATTTCAACCATATCCTTTCTTCTGTTATTTATTGACTTCTCCGTGTTCTATTCCATAATCTCTTTGAATCCTCTTTTGTCCAACTGGTATCCACTTATCCCAATACTATTGGTAATGGTATTGTTTATGATAAAATTCCACTCATCTGTAGAAAACCTTTGACAAAACTCTTTTCTGGAAAAAGTGATTAAATCATCTTTGTCATCTACTACTCTTTGAAACCTACAGGCTCCCGGTTATCTCCTTCATATTCCCCCACTTTGACTATTGTGCTGTTTACTGAGGTGTCTCTGGGATCTTGAAGCAAAATTAATAGTAGATTAATTGCTTTGTGTTTAATCTTCAGGGTATCCAAGGATGCCTCTTTCACCCGATTTTACCAAGAGTTGAAGTGGCTATACCCTTCCTTCCTCTACTAAGTTATATGATCCCACTGTCCATCATAACTACCATTTCAATTTTGGGGTATAAGAGCCTTCATTAAGCACTAATTCATTACTAGTACCAAACATTAGGTGAAAAAGAAGCTTTTTAATTTAGTTAAATTTTGTAGTTATAAATTTATAAGAGTGAGCCTTTCAATTAGTGTTAAGGGGCTCATTATTTTTATGACTCATTTCCTTACAAACTCTCGTTACCTTTCACTCTAGCAAACTGAAACATTGATTAAGCAGGCAGTATTTAGAGCTCACATCAGACCAGAAACTCATTTCAATTATTACATTCCTTTAGACCATTATTATTTTTGTTAATATTTTTCAAATTTATGATTTTTTTTTATAAATATCATCAATTCATTATAATACATTTTTATCTGGCTTCGGTTAAAAATGTTTAAATTATCTTAAATAAGAAATAATAATTAAAATATTTCAAACATGATTAATTTTTTTTCTGGTAATAATTTTATTTTTACTACTAAATAATTGAATGAAAGGATACCAGAAGTTAAAAAAGATAAAAACCATAGAGGAAACAAAGGGCTAAAATAAATGTGAGGACTTGTAGGTTGAGGAGATGGTATGCTTACTATCTTAGCACACAGAGGTAGAAAATTTTCAGAAAAAAATATGTCTAATGAAAGAAGCATCGAGAAATAGATTTTTTTTTCATATTTTTTAGAAATAAATTGTTTTTCAGTAATATGCTTCCGTAAGTGTTTTACTTACAATTCATTTATTTAATTATTTATCAGAAATTGCAGTATTTTAAAGGCTTTTGGACATTAATTGACCAAGATATACAATAATCAATAAATACTCATGACAATATGTGAGCTATGATAGCTTATGTTCAACAACCAGTCATGTAAATAAATTAAAATAATATAGCAAAATTAATTGTTTGCTTTCTCTTTTCAGTTATTTTATAGCTAAGAACTATACGAGTGTTATAGAGTTATATCTTCTACATCTTAGCATTATGAGACTAATAAGGAGAAAATTAAATGTAATTTTAAAAGATGTTTTAATCAGGTATTTATTTTGAATTAAAAAAAAGAAATTGCGATATATTGATTAAGTATTATGAATTTGAGAATTTATAGTAGAAGGGGGTGACAGTAGCACTATTTTTCTTCCCCTCTGACGATACTTGGCAGATTCATAAATTTTTACTAGTTACTATAATTAGTTTTCATTAAAGTAATCAAAAATTATTACAATACTCACTCACAACCTCCCCCCCCCCCCGGGCATTTGTAAGGCCCATCAGCCAATGAGTGACACTCACAAAAATAGGCGTGGGAGTGACGGATCCCCCCTATGAAAACCACGTCAAGAAACACGCGATGTATTTCTTAAGTAGATTGTAGGAGGCCTTGGATCTCTACAGTCTGTTGCGCCAATAATCAAATAGTAGATACCTGATGATGGGTTGGCAATCCTGAAACGTTTTTATTGTTTTTAATGAAATAAAATAAAATACTTAAAACAAGGAAGAGTACCTTTCATTCAAAAGATCTGATTATAAACGTTATAGAATTTACCGGGGTAAAACTGATCAAACTTATTTAAACCTCATATATATA